>NC_073303.1:189796971-190024471 GCF_027595985.1 Sorex araneus | reverse complement strand
CCTCTCCTCTCCTCTCCTGTCCTCTCCTCTCCTCTCCTCTCCTCTCCTCCCCTCCCCTCCCCTCCCCTCCCCTCCCCTCCCCTCTCCTCCCCTCTCTTCCCCTCTCCTCTCCTCTCCTCTCCTCTCCTCTCCTCTCCTCTCCTCTCCTCCTTTTCCTTTCTTCTGCTCTGCCAGCTTATTCCAAGCAGTATGTGAATTGCCACTGTATTCTTCTCTCTTACATTGTTCTGTGTGGTTCAGGGGCTATCGTACATATATTACAAATAAGTAGCCCTCTGTTCCTCAAGACAGGCATCCTTTTTAAGTTTCCCATGCTACAGACTGAAATAAGGAGGCAGAGAAAGGTTAAAGAGCCTGTGTTTATCTTAGAACCAGGAGGTACATGCAATACCCCCCTCCGACTTTATATATTTAGGGGGACTGGAGTGATAGTATAGTGGGGAGGGCATTTGCCTTGCACATAGCCAACCTGGGGTTTGATCCCAGGCATACCCATGGTCCCCTGAACACCAGGAAGTAATTCCTGAGTGCAGAGCCAGGAGTAATCCCTGAGTACTCTGGCTGTGACCAAAATAGCAACCCCCCCCAAAAAAAAGAATTCATCTGTTCAACTACAGCACCTTCTTGACACAAAATCCCCTGCCTCCGGGGCCAGATAGGGCACTTGCCTTGCATGTAGCTGACCCGGGTTTGATCCCCAGCATCCCATATGGTCCCCCAAGCACTGCCAGAAGTAATTCCTGAATGCAAAGCCAGGAGTAACCCCTGAGCATCGCTGGGTGTGACCCAAAAAGAAAAAAATCCCCTGCCTCCTCGGATCTACCCTGAATGGACAAGGCAAGAAGCTAGCATCATTGTTGCTTCTGCCCAAGAATTTCAAAACATAAACGTCCTAGATGCCTCTTACTTTCCATTGTGTCTTAGGACATGGCTGATGGATACTCTTTCCATATCTTCTCCACCCCTATAGTTCACCGTCTCCTGCCATGATCAGCAAAGTTTCCAAAGGATTAGATGACAAAAAGCTCTGTAGGTGCATTTCAACTGTGTATCTTGTGTATATGTGGGGGGGGGGGAGTTAAAGTCTTTTTAAATGCAAAAAAATTATTCTTAGCACCCAGGATGTGCACGAACTAATCAGACACTGTGCTTTTCTGCCAGCCCCTGCCCCATGCCTTGCTCGTGTATCCTGCGAGTACTTGCCCCCCCCTTTTCATAGTACATTTGAATCATTTTTAATTCTTACTTGTTTTCACCTTGTGCCTCTCTCACTATAATTGATGTTCTAAGCTTTATCACAGTTTCTCCCCTGGTGTTTAGAATGGCACCTGTCCTTGGTGAAAGAAAAGTGAGCCTTGACGGATTCGGCCGACAGCTTCTTGTATAGAGATGGACACAATTGTTCCTTAAGTGGCTTAATGCATGTCTGGTTTTTTCTCTGCTCTTTATGGGTCTTTGTCTTTTTCAACTCAAACGCTTAGCTTTCTCTCCGCTAAAAGAAAATGGCCCTAGAACTGGTCTCTGCAAGCTAGCGTAATGCATGGCTACACGTGTGGAAGTGTGCTTTAGTGAATTTCTTCTGACTATGCCTCAGATGGCTCTCCTCCCTGCCTCGTTCTGTCACCTGCTTTGCAGGGATTTGCCCGCGTGCCTGGAGCCAGCACCATTTCCCCATCTGACTTTGCAAGGCAATGAGGACCACTGAAATGCAGACTGTGATTCCTGTAGATTCTCTTGCCCAGAATTAACAGAGGATGCGGCGTTCCGATTTCAGATTGAGCTTTGAAAGATCCGGCTCACCTTGGAGGCCTGACTCATGGGATTCTGACTATCTTAATTTTTTGTCCTTATCATCTTAAAATGGGAGTCCTTAATCTGGACCCTGGGGTCGGTTTGGAAGTTTGTGAACTTCCTGTGTTTATTTGATAATAACAGAAATCCAGTGAGCAAAAGATGACAGCTCTTATTCTAGTGCAGTCCATGAAGGTGTTTAATAGAAGAGTAAGAGAATCTTCTAGCTGGGGCCTCTTCAGTGTAGACCTTTTACTACACTATCACTGTATCACTGTATCACTGTATCACTGCCATCCCGTTGTTCGTCGATTTACTCGAGCGGGGCGCCAGTAAAGTCTCCATTCTTCCGAGTCTTGAGATTTTAGCAGCCTCTCCTTACTTGTCTTTCCCAACAATTGGAGGCTCTTTCAGGGTCAGGGGAATGAGACCTGTTTTTGTTACTGTTTTTTGAATATCTAATACTCCATGGGTAGCTTGCCAGGCTCTGCCCGTGTGGGCGAGATACTCTCGGTAGCTTGCCGGGTTCTATGATATATATGATATATATATATGTATATATATTTCTCTCTATGATTGTTGCCTAATGTCTGAACCCCATCAAATATGGTGTGGTAATTATGGAAGATGGGTAGGAATTGTCTTGCATCTGTGGTGTGATGTGTCATGCGTCTGTGGTCCGGAAAGCAGTCTGAAGTGTGGTGGCGGTTGGGTACTGGAGGTCAGCTGCTGGTGTTGGGTCCCTTGGGGTGGGGAGGGCTCCCACCCGCCCCCCTCTGGGGCGCCCCAAGTGAAAACAGCCTGACTTGTAGTCTGGTGGCATGGTTATGGGAGCCTCATTTTATGTTCCCCTTCCTGGAGAAGTGGCCAATGAGTTCTGGAGAGTGGCCGATGAGATTATCTGGCGCCGGCAGAAGGTGGCTTATGGGTGTGACCCCTGTACTACACTATAGTGCTCGTAACTCAAAGCGCGGCTACTGCACACGTCACTCAGCAGGATGGGATAGCCTACACAGAAGACCCCCCAAAAATAGTCTTTCCAGCTCTCCCCCCATGGTTCCAGTCCTCTCTCGTTCCCACCTGAGCACCAACCTTGACCTTGTCGAAGTGTACCAGCTCCTCCGAGTTCTCTCGGAGTGGAGGACGCCCATTCTCCTACTGATTATAGGTAGAATCAGATGCACAGCATTTCTGGGTTTTGGCTTCTAACCGTGCCTTCGGGCAGGAGAAAGCCTGACTTTTTTCTTACGTAGCTTTCCCTCTCTGGAAACTCTTGTCCTGGGCCACCAGGAATAAGCTTTCCTTCTCTTAAATGACTTTTTTTTTTTCACACTTTTCTGGCAACATCTGACTTTTCCTAAATCAGCAGCAGTAATTTCAGATGCCGTTTCTCCTCTGGGACCAGTTCCGAGCCAGGCGCTCCCCCTCCCAGGTAAAATCCAGGCGGCCCTTTGGAACAGACCAAAGAGGAAAGAACTGTCTGTTCACCTTTAAAAGCCTTGGCGTTCTTTCCCCTGCAACCTCAGACGCTGCGAGAATCCTTCCTCCCCTCTCTAGACCCGCAGAGACCAGTCTGAGTCTCTTCCTGCTGGGACTGACTCCTCTGCTTCCTCCATGGCAGTTTCAGGAAGCAATGGAGGAGCTCTTTTCCATCTCTCTCTCTCTCTTTTCTCTGTCTTCGCGGTGATCATTCAGGTCTTGCAGTGGTCCAGTTCATGTAACTGCGGGCGTCAGAGCTTCCACGCTATCATTTCCTTGTCTTAACCCACCAAAAGGAGGAGGTGGGGGAATGTCCGTCTCAACAGAGACCAGGAAAGAATAAGTGCAGCTCTTTTTTCTAGAATACAAATGGCAAATTGTTTTGCACGTCTTCTAGCAGAAGAAATTACAACCGGCATGTGAAATCAAAATCTTTTCCCATCCCCAGTGTGGAATGCCGCCAGGGTCCGCCTGCGTGCGGAAATACAAGCAAAGTCACCTTGAGGAGCTCCTTCCCTCAAAGTGAAGCCTTGGATGCTGACACATAAAATTTTATCATCAGTGATTTATTCCCTCATCATAGTGTCTCTTTGACCTTCTGACCTTATGAAATTCAGATCCTCCTACGGTGAGCAGCATTTCTAGATCATTCCCTCCTTCTTTCCAAGTGCCTCAAATCACTGAGATGTAAAAAGAACTAGTAACAAGTCACATATATGTTTGAGAAGAACCAAAACAGGTGGAGGTGTGATGAGTATTCTGCCCCATGACCGCTAGATTATTGTCAGATTGTTGCTGGATTGTTTAGCAGTAATTCGTGATTCCATAAAATAGTCTCCACTGCATTTCTTGCATGGCAAGCAGCTTTCCAAACCCAGCTCATCTTAGTCACATCTCAGAAGTTACCAACCATTTTAAAGAGTAGTTAGAAGAGGAATTTCTTCCTATTTTTCATGTTTCCTGGTAGATGGAAAAACTGTGACGGGAAGTTGGCATGTTTGACGAAGATCTGTCTTCATTAAAACATAACTGTGCGCCACTAACAGTGTTCAAATAGGTAATTGAATTTATGGACCTCTGAATTGAATTCCAGAAATCAAAGCTATAGTAATAAGAACTGGACCCGAGATCGCTGAGGCCAAGTAATTTAATTCCTCAGCCAGTTGAACTATTATGTCTCTCTCTTCCTTGCTATTATACCAGAAAATTGCTCAAGCAGATGCTATGATGGATGATGGGCATATATTTTATTCTTTTTCATAGCTAGACACATACCAGAATGCAGATCACTTTAAACATGGCTCTTTGGATCATGAATATGTTTTCTTTTTGGAGTTTTCAGTGCAATGCTAAAGGTATTATAAAGGAAATGGTGGGAGAGACGGGGAGGAGATCTACGGTTGTATTTTTGCTTTCCCACCTGGATGCACAGTACTCTTAGCTCTGGCAGACATGCATAGACCCTGTCACTCCATTTATGCCCCAAAACAGCGCACACACTCTGTGATGAAAAGAGAAAACTGGCTTGATTGGATTTTTCACCCTTTTCCTGAATTTTCCCCTTAAGTGGAGAACTAAATAGCACCAGTACCTATGATTTGATGGAACACAGAAGGGAACTCAGCACGATAAATTGGCCAATGACAACCTCCATATGCTGGAAAAGAAATGGAGAGGTAGAATACAGGGTGAAATGTGGAGCATCTGTGAACTTGAGGGTTTTCTTTTGAAATGTGGTAGACTTTGTGCAGGCCATCAGACGATCAATAGTTTCATTCCGTTTACATCAGCAGAGGTGAGAATTAGTTTCAGGTGATTATCAATGTGCGTGATTTCTCCTTTTCCTGATTTTAGTTGGTTAGAGTCTTCTGTGTACTGACACTTTATTAACACATGGACTGTTATTATCATTAATGCTCTGCTACTCAGTGTTCCTCTGTATTTTCTTTTGCCATATTGATCAGCATCCTTGGCCGTGTTCTTATCGTCCTTGCACGAGACCGAGTTAAAAGTTCACCAGGAGTCACATACATTTATCTAGAGTGTTTCTAAAAGTTCCTTCAATCAAGGCGCTCCTTCAGTTTGATCCATCTGTGTACATATTCACATATATTCTGCTTTACATTTTTTCCCAGCCTCATTAACTTACTTGCGTCTATCAGGGCAGACTTTCAGGTTTTGAACCTTTGGCCAGTTCCCTATCTGCCTTCCCAGCCCACGGAACCCTGCTGTTCTCTTGCTCTGACCTGCTTGAAGTCCGCTTTCCTTTACAATGCCCAGCTCACATCCAGCTAGCGTCTGACACGACTCCCCGGGTTCTCAGCCTTTCATTGTCCTGTCACTTCCGCCAACAATACACTTCTCCCTGATGGTCAGATTCCCCTCTATGTTCTGTCTACCTCGACATCTTTATTCTTTGAAAGGTTTCATGATCTGATCAAAGAACAAACACTGTCTCCATTGATGGTCAGATACTCTTGACAGTATCTGCATTGCCCGCTGCACGATTTCCGCAAGGCATTATCATAGTTTATTTATTAAAGAACCATGACTTACAAAGTTGTGGATGGTTGAATTTTAAGCATGTGCTACTTCAACACCAATGCCACCACCAGTGTCAGCTTCCGCCCACCAGCGTTCCCGTACTCCATCACTGCTCCACCCCCACCTGCCGCCTTGACAGGTGATGTGACAAACGTCCGTAGTTGCGACTTAGATGCCCTGGCTTCAGTGTTGTTGGATCTTGGCTCTGGTTCCCGGCGGGCGTTATTGCCTTCCCATCGCCAGTAGCGGCATCACCTGGGAACGTGTTAGAAATGCAGGTCCTCGGGCTCCGTCTCAGACGTCTGATTCGGAAGAAACTCTGGGTCCAGTGGGGTGCCTGGTGATCAGCATTTTTTGATGGTTCTGATACTTGCAGAAATGTGAGAGCCATGTCTGTCTGGTTTTTACAATTAGCAAAAACAGGGGAACACAGCAGACTTCCCTGGCTGCTGGATATTCCAGTTACTTAAATGTATCTCTTCTCCCCTCTTCATTTCCAGCTTTACATGCTGACTGCATGTTGTAATTTGTCTTAATTTAGCCATGTCGGGTGGTCCACACAGGTATCAATGGGTTAAACTTTCAGTAGCAGTGTCACAACCAATATCACTTCTGGATATCTGCTATGTAGGTACTGTGTAGTATTTGTCACTGTCACTGTCATCCCGTTGCTCATCGATTTGTTCGAGCGGGCACCAGTAATGTCTCTCATTATGAGACTCTTTGTTACTGTTTTTGGCATATCGAATATGCCACGGGTAGCTTGCCAGGCTCTGCCGTGTGGGCGGGATACTCTCAGTAGCTTGCCAGGCTCTCCGAGAGGGGCGGAGGAATCAAACACGGGTTGGCAGCCGAAAGGCGAAGGCCCTACCGCTGTGCTATCACTCCAGCCAGTATTTTCCAGTGCCATAAAAGAGATAATCCCTGTAAAACAGTAAATTCATTTTTTAAGTGTCTCTTTCCCAGTCCCCCTATAAAGCAAATTTTATTTTTATACTAGTTTTAGTCTTATGAAAAAAAAATTGAACAGGGGGCTGGAATGTTAGTACAATGGGTAGACATTTGACTTGTATGCAACTTGTATGCCGACCCGGGTTTGATCCCTGGCATCCCATATGGTGCCCTGAGCACTGCCAGGAATAATCCTTGAGTACAGAGTCAGGAGTGAGCCTTTGCATCTCTGGATGTTGCCCCCCAAAAAAATGTCGGCAGGAAGTATGGAGTTACCTACAAGTTCTCTCTATGTACATCTCTGCTACCCCCATTATTACCATTTAAATTATATAATCATAATTTGTTCCAATATTAGCAAATTAGAGTTAAATCTTCTTGTCTACAATAGACTACATTGGTCTCCTTTTCTGTTATACAGTTCTGTGGGTTTGGGCAAATATATAATGTAGTATATTTACACCAGTGTATTATTGTGATATTGTTTATATTAAACAGAATTATTGTGGTATTTTTTTAAGTGAGGGGCAAGGTGATGGGGATACGAATTTTTATATATATTTGGTTTTCGGCCACACCCAGCCGCACTCAGGGATCACTCCTAGAGGGGCTTGGGAGATCCTACAGGGAACCACAGGTTAAACCTGTCAGTGACACCTAGGCTACCCTTTGTGCTATCTCTCCAGCCCCGTGCTCTATTCTCTAAGTGCCCTTAGTGCTCGCTCATCCTTGCAGCTGCTTACACTGTGGTGTCCATCATTTTGCATTTTCCAGGATGTCAGATAATTGGGAGCCCAGACATTCTGCATTTGCAAATGTGTAAACTAAGACAAACAGACACAGCCCTGATTGAATTGGGATTCAGGCGCTATCCTGCTGTATTCATGCTGATTGTGTGTGTGTGTGTGTGTGTGTGTGTGTGTGTGTGTGTGTGTGTGTGTGTGTTTCTCTCCCTCGGAGGTCACATTCACCATTCACCCTCTGATTAGTAAAAAAAAAAATCTTTTGGGGATGTATTTTGGGATTTTTTTTTTCTGTCCTGGAATTGGTTAAATGTCTCTTACTTTTTGTTCTGTTTCCTGCTCCAGCGATGACAAAGTAGTAGAAGTAGCCGAGGAAGAAGAGGTGGCTGATGTTGAGGAAGAAGAAGCCGAAGATGACGAGGATGATGAGGACGGTGATGAGGTGGAGGAAGAAGCTGAGGAACCCTACGAAGAGGCCACCGAGAGAACCACCAGCATTGCCACCACCACCACCACCACCACGGAGTCTGTGGAAGAGGTGGTCCGAGGTAACCTACCATTGGCGGGGGTTCCCTTTGCCCTTTGCAAAAGCCAGGCAGCATCCTTGTGTTCGAATTTCTCTCCATCATAACCACCCCTGCCTTCCCCGTTTAAAACCCCACAATTCCAAATCATAAGGCTTCATATGCTTCCAAATCCTTGGCGGGGCTTTGAGAGCAGCCCTGCCATTCACTCAGGGAAGCGAAACCTTGAGTACTGGCCTTGGTCTGCAAAGTTTCACCTAACAAGACCTTGTCACATTGGCCGGACCTAAGGAAGCGCACTCTTTGGCAGTTAAGTCAGTCCGTGGGCAGAGGGTGTAAATTCTGCCTTCGTGCCCGTTGTCTTGTTCCCCACCTGCCCAGACTTATCTAGTTGATGGCCCTTTTCCTAGTGCCCTTTCTCCCCCGAAAACCTACCTTCTTTTTTTTCCCTTTTTTATTTTATTTTTTTTAAATAAGAATTTTATTTTATTGAATCACCATGTGGAAAATTACAATGCTTTCAGGCTTAAGTCTTAGTCATACAATGCTGAAACAACCATCCCTTCACCAGTGCCCATATCCCACCACCAAAAAAAAAAAAAAAACAAAAAACCACAGTACACCTCCCATCCCGCCCACCCCTGCACCCCCCCACCCCGCCTTGTAACTGATAAATTTCACTTTACTTTCTATTTACTTTGGTTACATTCAATATTTCAACACAAACCTCACCATTATTGTTAGGAGTACCCACTAGAGTCAGACCTGTTGTGAAGAGAAATGAGGTTGTGTGGTTTTGGATTTCTGTACTTTAACAACTAAGTCCAGGGAGATTTCTTCCGGATATTGGATCATTGCAAGCTTGTAAACCCCATCTGTGGTCGTCATAATATGGCAGTCCCCACGCCCTTCATCCCCGGAAAGGGAGAGGCGAGAGAGAGAAATACCTTTCCCCTCCTGGGCTGGCATGGGGTCGCGGCTTAGTTCTCAGGCTGGAGACATTCTGCAAGTAGCTGCCCATGTCGAAAGTGGTTTAGCTGGGTCTGGATTCACACTCGTGCAGCTGCGGAGGGGCCGCACTTGTGTGCGGCCCGAGGGAGGAAACCTACCTTCTTCAAGTGAACAAACAAACAGTGCCCCCTCACCTGCCACCCCCACATCTGTATCCCAGGCAACACCACCCTGCTGGGTCACACCAGCACCCTTTTAGGGCACAGAACCCCCTCCCCCAACTTTGTAAAACAGATCTGGACTGTTAGCATCTTTAGGGTAAGGCCTACATTTTATGCAGTTTTGTGCAGACTGCTTGCCTTATAAAAAAAAAAGTTTTCCATAAATCCTAATTGAGTAGTTGCCATTAGATTTCAGTAAAAAGGATTTGCTAAGTATATTTAATTTTGCTGGGAAATTTAACTAAGGTAATTTGATTGTCTTCACATCTTATGCATTGCTTTGTGGGAGGGTAGAAAGAACATTAATATCTCAAACATCATTTTCTGTTGAATTAAAGTTCCTTTGAGAATGCTGTGCACTAAATGTCTTTTAAATAATTAAAAGACACCCTTTTTTTTATTTCTACAAAATCAAAGGAAGCTTTCAGTTTATATTAAGTAAGCAAATGTTATCATAGCAACTAGTTACTTGTTGAGATTCTTTTGAGGTGGAGAGGGAGCGAGGGTGGAGAATATCCTGTCTCTAAGCTCAGAGATCATCCCTGGTGGTGTGTGCAAGGCAAGCATCTTCAATCTTTTGCCCCGGAACTGAAATTTTAAAATTTCAGTCAAAAAGTTATGTATAGTTAAAAATGGCCCTAGAATTAGATTGATGGTATGCAGTTAGTTATGAGTCTTTTTTTTTTTTTTTGCTCCTTGGGTCATACCCAGCAATGCACAGGGGTCACCCCTGGCTCATGCACTCAGGAATTACTCCTGGCGGTGCCCAGGAGACCATATGGGATGTTGGGAATCGAACCCGGTTCGGCCATGTGCAAGGCAAATGCCCTAACCACTGTGTTATTACTCCAGCCCCACAGTTATGAGTCTAACAGCACTGCAAATGCATTTGAAACCTCTCCATAGAAGTTACGACATGTCATTTATTCACTCACTTTTTACTAAGGTAGAATGGTTTCAGCTCTTTCATGAAGCTGAAGCTCTAGGATGGACCCATTCTCCACCTCAGGTGGATTGCCAGTTATCACAGAACTATCTTCTTCACTTGATCACATTTTTCTACAGCTCTGTTGAGTATGACTTACATGTCATGGTATTCACTGACCTGGGAGCCGAGAGATAGTTCATGGTGGAGGGGGCGAGGAAGAGTCGAGGGGAAAGTGCCTGTGATGGGCAAGACCCTGAGTTCAATCCCTGGCAGCACTTGGCGCCTTAGGATGACATGGTGAAGGTCTGATGGACCCAGCACTGGATCCCCGGCCCTAGCACAAAACACTTGAACCCTCAGCTGCTGGACTTGATCATCACTGGACATGGCCCCAGAGTTTAGATCTCCACTAGGGGTGGCCCCTATTTTTAAAACATAGTCTTGAGTCCAGAGAGATGGTACGGGGGTTCAGGTACTTCTTTTGCATGCAGCCTGCTTTGGTTTGATCCCCAGCATTGCTTGAGGGTCTCCCAGCAGGTCCAGACATGAGCCCTGGGCACAGAGCCAGGAGTCAGTTCAGGTGCGACCCCAACCCACCCACCCCCATGCTGTCTTTTAAAGTGTCTATAGTTTGGTGGCTTTAATAAATTCATTAAGTTGCTCTGCCATCACCGTAATCTGATTTGGGGGGTGGAGGGTGTTTGTTTGGTGATGCTCAGGGATTACTCCTGGCTCTGAACTCAGAGGTGCTCAGGGGACCATATGAGGTGCTTGGGATAAAACCCAGGTCCACTGCATGCAAGGCAAGTGCCTATAATCTGATTTAGAATATGTTCATCATCCAAGTAAGACTATTCACGCCTATTCACAATTCATCCTTATTCTAGACATTTAATATAAGCAGGATCAGAGGCTGGGACCATAAGACAATGGGCCGAGTGTATGCAGAGCATGATTTTAATGCAAGAGGCATAGGTTTAATCCCCAGGACGGTGTCATACCCCAGGCAGTAACCCCTAACCTTCTCCAGGTGTGGCCCCGAAACATATGGAAGGATCATACCTAGTCTTTGCATCTCCTTCTGTCACTCAACACAGTATTTTGGGGGTCCTGCATTTATTTAACTTCAACTTTTAGAACTGAGATTATTCTGAGCCAGACATTTAGAGTTATTAAATTACCTTAACAGCGTTGAAAATTCTTTTTTTTTAAATGAGTACCTAGGAGGAAATGGGTTGATTAACCTTAACTTGCTCTACTTAGCGACATTTTGCTTAGTCAGTTTAACACATGCATGATTATAAGTAGACACACATTGAAGTCAGTGCACTTTTTGTTTGAGCCACTGAGAATTCTTGCTTGTTAGGATCCCTTATGCCCTATATCAGATCTGGCCAAATGAAATTGTTAGCTTCTATTTTGTTAGCATGTAAAGACAGATTGTTTTTTTTGTTTTTTCAGATTTTTCTGCTTGAAGCCTAAAAGATATGTGACTGCAAATTATGGCAGTTGTTATTCTGTAGAGAGACCGGAAGTTCTTGTCATCTCTGTCGAGATAGCTATTTGCATAATAATTAAATGTCTACTGCTTGCAAGGTTACTTGTTGGATCTCCTATTTGGTATAAATTGTTTTGTGGAGCTCATGAATTATATAATTTAAAAAAAAACACGCAGGAAAGCTGACCAGCCTGGATTTTAAAATGTATGAAATGCGGGGCCGGAGCGATAGCACAGCGGGTAGGGCGTTTGCCTTGCACGAGGCCGACCCGGGTTTGATCCCCGGCATCCCATATGGTCCCCCAAGCACTGCCAGGAGTATTTCCTGAGTGCAAAGCCAGGAGTAACCCCTAAACATCGCTGTGTGTGACCCAAAAAACAAAAAAAAATGTATGAAATGCAAGATAAAGAAATACACAGTACGTGTGCTGTAGTAAGTACTGACCCGATTAGAAAGAGCAAGAAATGGATCGTAGAAGACGCTTGTGGAGGAGAAAGTGTTTGAAGTACAGTTGGAGGGATGGGTAGCTGATGCTTGTGGATTTTGTTTTTGTGGAGACTTGAGTCTGCAAGAATGGAAGAATTCAGTGTGGTCTTGTGGGCAGACACATCACATGTTTTGGATTAGTCGAGTTTAAACTAGAGCAGATGTCATACATAAGATGGTTACGAGAAATTAGGTCGGAACTGAAATGTGGAGACTTTCAGTGCCACACTGTCAAGTATGGCGGTTAAGTGTGCTTGACTCTGCCTCCTGAGAGCTGTGGTTTTTTTCTGGTAGAAACAATGAAGAGATTTTGTTTTGATTTTAACTTCTCTGGAGGGCAGTGGTGGACAGGAAGGGACGTGATTTTCTATGTACATAGAAATAATATCACCCAAATTTATGCTCCTAGTCAAGAAAAGTCTTTTGAAATAATAGGATCTTGTTATATTCCAAATTAATCCAGTTCTTTTGCATTCAGTTCTTCACCCCACCCGACCCCCTGCCTTTTTTTTTTTTGTTTGATTTTTGGCTCCTTCTTGTTGTTGTTGTTGTTGTTGTTGCTTTTTGGTTGGTTTAGGGGCCACACCCCGTGGCACTCAGGACTTATTCCTGGCTCTGTACTCAGCGAGCACTCCTGGAGGTGCTCAGGGAACAAGATGGGGAGCCGGGATTGAACCTGGTTCAACCAAGTCCAAGGGCAAGCATCCTGCCCACTGTCCTATCTCCCCACCCTTCGTTTCAGTTTCTGTTTATGTCTAGCATAGTAGACAGACTGTAGGAACTAGTATTTTTGATAGAAAGATAAGGACCGTTGAAATAGATTTTTTTAAACATTCCAGACTAGAGATTAGAAACAAGAAACTACCCACTAAAAGATAACAAGTCAAAGTTTGATAGCCAGAAAGCCTACAAAAATGTCATTCTGAAAGTAAATACTCAGTCTTCTAGTGGTACCATTAATGCCAGAAATAGAATAACATTCCAGTTATTCTGTATAATGGCAGCCAGTTTACCCTACTTACAGCTTTGAACAAAAACTCTATTTGAGACAAGACTTTGGGAACAGAGGCCAAGGAGAAGTATGGCAGGCACTCTGTTTATGTCAGAAAGTTTGCTACAGTCACAGGTATAAAGTAGAAGTTTTAGAAGAAAAAAAAGAACCAGTGAGCTATATTGAGAGCCCTTTCCCTTCAGTCATTGGTATAGGAGTGAGTTACTTTTTTTTTCCCTGATTCAGAGTTACAGCATTCCTACAGTTGATCGCTAACTTTGTAAAACTCTAATTACAAGTAGTCAGCTCCTGTGCTAAAAATATAAATTAGAGTGACTTGCAGAGAGAAGAATTATTGAAGAGAGGCTTACAATCTAATTTTCAATGTTAATGTTTTAGGGCCCCAGAGAAAATGTGATTTACAACCGTACTTAATAAGAAAATTGTTTCTTCATTACCAACATATTGCTGCTAATACAAATCCTTAATGTGCTTCATTAAAAAAAGAAAGACCTCAATACTTGTGTAAGCCATTAAATTTTGAAAGAATTGGGCAGAGGGGAAGGAAAATAGAGGCCATTTTAGTCTGGTCAGAATTCGTTCAGCCTTTCTGGGTTAGAATCAACGATACTAAAGGGGAAGATGTCAATTCTATGTGTGTTAATGGTTGCTGGGGAAAAAAAAGATTGCTTGATAGGGTTTCTCATTTGACTTTAGAATTTATGGGGGGTTGTAAAGAAAAACTTAGGTAGTATTCGGGGAAATAAGCCAGTATCAGTACTGGAGCAATAGCACATCGGGTAGGGCATTTGCCTTGCATGCATCCGACCCGGCTTCCATTCCTCTATCCTCTCGGAGAGCCCGGCAAGCTACCGAGACTATCCCACCCGCATGGCAGAGCCTGGCAAGCTACCCATGGCATATTCGATATGCCAAAAACAGTCAGAACAAGTCTCACGATGGAGACGTTACTGGTGCCCGCTCGAGTAAATCGATGAACAACGGGACGACAGTGCTACAGACAGTGCTAATATTTTTTGGTTTCTGAGCCACATCCAGCGATGCTCAGGGATTTCTCCAGCTCTGTGCTGAGGAAATACTCCTGGCAATGCTCAGGATGTAACACAGGATGCAGGAGGTCGAATTTGGGTGAGCTACGTGCAAGACAAGCTCCTTCTCCACTGTACTGTTGTTACTCCAGTCCCCCAATAGAAGGATCTGATGGTTTGCATAAGCTTTCTGTGTTTTCAGAACTTTCAGGCATCAGGATAATTCCTGAGTGAACTCCGCATTCTAGACTCTGAGTAAACATGGGCATTCGAGTAAGTGATAGGATCTTTGATTTCACTTCGTAGCAGTTTTGTCCATCAAGGGTCATTCTTGAAGTTTTCCTTTGATTCCTGGCTCGGCACACAGCCTCTGCTTGCCTTCTCATTGCCAGATCCTGTGCTGTCATGAACAGTGTGATGGGCAGATGACACTCACTCGGTTATGGCAAATCAGGCTAGATTTCTTATTTTTAGGATCACTAGTCCTCTTTTAGCATCACTGGTCCACCTTTTAGGGTAGTAGAGCTAATTTTAAATCTTTGTAATTTGGCTGTGTGGTAAAAATTTGGCTTCCCCTTTGAAAAGAGAAGACAAGCAGGCCCTAGAGAAATTCTAGTAAAATTTTTCTATGGGGGCTGGAGCGATAGTACAGTGGGTAGGGTGTTTGCCTTGCACATGGCCAACCTGGGTTCGATTCCCAGCATCCCAAAAGGTCCACTGAGCACCGCCAAGGGTAATTCCTGAGTGCATGAGCCAGGAGTCACCCCTGTGCATCACCGGGTGTTGCCCAAAAAGAAAAAATATGTTTTTTCTGTGGCCCCCAAATAGGTAAGTGGCAAAGCCAGGATTTGATTCCAGATGGTTCAGGATACATTTGAAACACTATTGTTAATATCTTCCTTCTTGGAGCTGGAGTGATCGGGCCAACCCAGGTTCAATTCCCAGCACCTCGTGTGGTACCCAGGAGTGATCTCTGAGCACTGAGCCAGGACTAAGCCTTGAGCACTGTCATAAACAAAACAAAATAAAATAACATAGACAAAACAATCTTCCTTCTCTTTTTCTTTCTCTCTCTCTCTCTCTCTCTCTCTCTCTCTCTCTCTCTCTCTCTCTCTCTCTCTCTCTCTCTCCCCCCCTCCCTCCTACTGGTCCAATTAAATCTAAGGTCCCTTATAAATGTGTACACATCAATAAATATGTATATAAACTCATCTTGCTATTGGTTTACACCAAGTGTATTCTAAATTTTACCTAATGATTTAATAATTTGGGAACAGCAAACTATAGCCATCAGCCAAATATGGCCAACCACATTTTTTATAATCAAAACATAGTTTTTTGTTTTATTATCAAAATAATTTGTTTCGTCAAGTGCTTTTGAGATTTTTAAATCATTTTGTGGCCTGGGACCAGTGAAGTGACCTTGAGAAGTCTAGTCTTTTATATGTGTGTTATAGTGCTAATAAGATGTCCCGTGTTTGTTATGTGAGTTATTTTAGATGACCCGTGTTAAACATTTGCCATAACACCTGGCAGCATTGAGCTGTGTTTCACAAGCACAGCCAGAGTTAAATCCTGGCTCTGAAAGCTATTAGCAGTGTAAACTCTTATCTACTAAATAGCCATGAAGCCTTATTGCTTCTCTCGGTAACATAGGATTTAATAATACTTGCTTAATTTTAGTCATTTTTCTGAGGATGAAATTAAATAATCCCTGGAAACCTCTTAGTATAGTTCCTGGTAGACAATAAGTACTAGATTAATGTAAGGTATTGTAGTTGTCATGGCAATAAATATCATTCTCATCTTCCAGAGAGCTTCTTACTACTACTGATTTAGGAATGACAAGTATAATGTAAAAAGTTATCTTTTAATTATAAAAAACATAAAGGTGATGGGTCCATATCTGCTGATATAACAGAGCTGTTATCGATAGGCCTGTGTTAATAAAACAGGTTAAAATTGGTTTCTGGATTAAAATTTGATGGTAGGAGGATATATTTCATAGATTCAAATGTTTGCAGGTAGGGACCAGTTCATCTATTAAGAGGACAGAGACACTGATACAGATCACCCTTTAACCTTCACATACAGTTTTGAAACTAGAAAGAATTTGATCAAAATGATGCTTGCTTTGGGCTCAAGGACTAAGTTCTTTAGAGTTCAGTAATTCTGCATCACCCTCTGGTAGCCAGTAATCTGGAGGAAACATCATTTGCTTTACTGCTCAACATTTACTACACACATACGCCAGGCTCTCCTGGGCACTGGGCATTGCCCTGAGCTCTGGGAACACCAGAAAATGACGACTGTGGATCACTCAGGCTGCTTTCAGCCAAACCTGCTCTTTCAGTTCCAGACAGAGAGTTTCTGTGACCTGGCTGGATTGTGGCAGCACAGAGAGTCGGGGGAACTCCCAGCCTCGAATCAGAAGTTACCGTTGAGATGTTGCCATTAAGTTGGCATTTAAATTCTTTCTAACGGATCCGAGGGTTTCAGTGGAGATTGGGGCAGCAACCAGAATGAATCCAAGACGTGTCACAGATCACAGAGGTTTGCGTTGATCTCAAGGGCTGGGGAAGCAAAGTTCCACCTAATTCTCACTATTCTTAGCTTATCTATCTATCATGGATGTGGCACTTTCAAGACGTTGTTTAATTCACTAATACTTTTTGGAAACGATTGTAGCCTCTTTCTAACGCTCTTGAGAGCATGAGTGTCGGCACTGGATATAGACAGGTAGCAGCCTATTATTTTGCTCCATATAGCATGACACCTATTAGTTTTGGGGTGCTGGATGGACGCAAAGTGAAACATTGCATTGACAAGCCTCTTTCCACATAATTTCATCCCAATTTAGAAAGCTCCCTTAGTGAATGTACTTATAAGGGGTGTGAGGACCATGGAGTCGTATGCATCCACACGCTTTTAAAAATATTTTTGTGGAAGGCCAGAGGCAGGTAAAGTGCCTGCCTTGCCTGTGACAGGTCCTGAGTCCTGCCAAGTGTCAACCCCCCACTCCACCCTGCCCCAAGCACAGAACCAGGAGCAAACCCTGAGCCAATTATGACCCTAAATAAATAATAACAAACATATATTTTAAGTTTTAGAATATGAATTTTTTGCAGTAGAAACTTTTTCCCTATTTTTGTTTTATTAAAAGTAAACTACACTGACGTGATTTAAACAGTTCCCTTAGTATTGTTTCACATGTATATATTTATTTTTAATAATATGTTTGTGAGATACAATTCACATAACAATATGCATGAGATTCAGTGTTTTGGTACATACACAAACATTTCCATTGCATCAGTAAATACATTTGGAGACTTGCTATTGCTTTACATGTCCAATAGTGTTTATTTAATTTTATTATTTAACAAAATAAAAAACATTTTATTTAATAAAAGGTTATTTTACATCTTCTGTACTATTCTTTGTCAACAGTCAACATTTTTTTATTCAATGGAAATATGTCAGCAAAAGGCATTAAAATTACCTGCCTAGTTTTAACACAATTATGTATTAAAACATACATAATTCATAGCACTGTAGCACTATCACACTGTCATCCCATTGTTCATCAATTTGCTCGAGCAGGCACCAGTAATGTCTCATTGTGAGACTTGTTACTGTTTTTGGCATATCGAATACGCCACGGGTAGCTTGCCAGGCTCTGCCGTGTGGGCAAGATACTCTCAGTAGCTTGCAGGGCTCTCCGAGAGGGACGAAGGAATCAAACCCGGGTTGGCTGTATGCAAGGCAAATGCCCTACTGCTGTGTTATATAAGTATATGTAATTTTTATATATAAAAATATATCATTTCATTGGAGTTTTTAATTATGTTAATTTAATTTCAATTTCTGGATCATATTCTGATTTTTTAATTAAACAAAAGTAGTATTTCTTATGTTTTCCTCTCAAATCAGTTGCTATTTATATAATGTACATATACGTACACAAGTATACATCTGTGTGCCTCATGCAACAATTACATATACACTTCAGTAAGGTAGTTTTCCATCAAGAGGGTGGTCAGACCTAATTAAATAAATATAACAAGTGGGGGAATGTATATGCCCGTTTTCATAAGCTCCTTGTTTTTTTTTTTCTTTTTTGGATCACACCCGGTGATGCACAGGGATTACTCCTGGCTCTGCACTCAGGAATTACCCCTGGCGGTGCTCAGGGGACCATATGGGATGCTGGGAATTGAACCCGGGTCGGCCGTGTGCAAGGCAAACACCCTACCCGCTGTGCTATTGTTCCAGCCCCATCATAACCTCCTTGTTAGCTTATGCATGTGTCATAGAGAATACCAGCTCAGATTCCTGGGCTAGGTAAAAAAGAGTTGTGAGTTTTAGAGGAAATCTTTAATTCTTTCATAAGAAAATACTTCCTGGAGTTTTAAAGCATGATGACTTAAAGCCCGAATACCTTTTCTCTCAGACTTGAACCATTTTGCCCTTCTGAAAATTGATCTTCGGTTTCCTGCCACCTCTTTGAGCACGTGTGACTTTTTGTGATTCTGCTGATAGAAGAGTGAGAAATCAGAGAAAAGACTGACTTGATCTCATATAAAAATGCTGCCAAGACATTCCTTCATGGGGCTAGAGATAGTACAGTGGCTAAAGAACTTGCCTTGCTGGGGGTGACCCTAGTTCAACCGGAGACACCACATACAGTCCCCCAAGCACTGCCAAGAGTAACCCCTGAGCATCTTTGGGTCACTGTCACTGTCATCCCATTGCTCACTGATTTGCTCGAGCGGACACCAGTAACGTCTTATTGTGAGACTTGTTGTTACTGTTTTTGGCATATCGAATATGCCATGGGAAGCTTGCCAGGCTCTGCTGTGCAGGCGAGATACTCTCGGTAGCTTGCCGGGCTCTCCGAGAGGGGCTGGGGAATCAGACCCAGGTCGGCTGCGTGCAAGGCAAATGCCCTACCCACTGCGCTATCGCTCCAGCCCAAATACATTCCCCCCACAACCCAACCCATAAAAAGAAAGCCCTAAAACCTTTAAAATTGCAGCCCAGGTTTTAAACCTTGGGAGATGCTCCAAAGGGCCAGAGCGGTTCAGAGCAGTAGGTAGAGCTCACAGTCTTTTTAATGGTAAGGCTCTTAAGGTATTTCACTCTTTCTCTTAGTCCATCTGTTTCTCATAGGGAGGATTTTTGTGACGAAGTGTGGGAGTGATATAAAGTGTGGACGGGAATCTTCCATGGCCCGTCTGGGGCTTTTAACTTTCCAATGTTGCAGAAGGGAAGCAAATAGAGGCTATTCTAACCAATTCTCCTGATTTTTTAAAAATTTTTTAATGTTTGACTGAAGCGATAGCACAGCGGGTAGGGCATTTGCCTTATATGCAGCTGACCCAGGTTCAATTCCTCTGTCCCTCTCGAAGAGCCCGCCTGCATAGCAGAGCCTGGCAAACTCCCCATGGCATATTCGGTATGCCAAAAACAGTAATAACAAGTCTCACAATGGAGACGTTACTGGTGCCTGCTCGAGCAAATCAAAGAACAACAAACGACAGTGCTACAGTGCTAAATAGTTGATGTGTTTGGGAGCCAGAGCGGTGGGGCATTTGCCTTCCATGTGGCCAACCGGGATTCAATCTCCGGTGTGTTCCCCTAGACACTCCAGGAGTGATCCACGAGTACAGAAACAGGCATAAACCCCGAGCATCACTAGGTGTGGTCCAAAAACAAAGAGTAAATCAGCCTACTCAGTAAGTCAGAGAGAGTTTTAGATTTTCGACTGGAGACAGTTTGTTTCCTCACACCCCATGGCCTCTCTATAGATAAGAAAATCCATCACGTTTTATTCCCAACAAAGGATAAAACATGTTGTGTCCTTCAGATATGTCCCACAGCTGGGGGGCAGGGGGCGGGCAGGAAATGCCGGTTCCTGTAGTAAATAGGAAACAGATATGGGGGAAGTCTTTTTTTTTTTTTTTTTTTTTGCTTTTTGGGTCACACCTGGCGATGCACAGGGGTCACTCCTGGCTCTACACTCAGGAATTACCCCTGGTGCTGCTCAGGGGACCATGTGGGATGCTGGGAATCGAACCCGGGTCGGCCAGGTGCAAGGCAAACGCCCTACACGCTGTGCTATCGCTCCAGCCCCGGGGGAAGTCTTTATGGTGTCCTGTGAATTCTTCTCGGCATCTATATGAGTGAGCAGATTAGACGAAGGACCTTACAAGTCCATCTCCTGGGGCAGCATTTTATAATTTTTCACCATGTAGAGAGAGAAGAATGGCAGATGTTCCAGAGAGCCTCCATGAAGCCACCCAGTCCAGCCCAAAGCTAGCTCACTGCCGACACCTTCTCCAGATCTTTGTGACAAATCGCCTCCCATCATCTTGCACTGAGTGGTTCCATCACCGTGCACAGCTGTTCCCATCATTTGTTTATGCATTTCAAATCCTATTTGGGGGCTGAGAGAGATTTATTGTAAGACTTTAGTATAAGCTTGCTTGCCTAATTTTGTATGCCTCTATTTAATAAAATAGGATTACTGGGCAATGCATATTTGATCACTTATTGCCCGGTTCCAAGTCATTGACTGAACATTTTTCTACTGGGCATTTATTTTTTTTTTCTGATTATTTCGTGCTGGTATTTACAAGCATGTGATAAATTCTCTTTCCCATTACAAGTTCATGCATCTAGTGTTCTAAAAAAAAAAAAACATTCTGAAAGTAAAAACAACCAGTTTTCTAACGCATTGACTGTTTGAAATATTTTCACCTTAGAAGAATCAGATACACACAGGCCAGAGCAATAGTCCAGTTCAAGTCTTCAGGTAATTGCTTGCATGCAGCAAACGGCTTGATTCCCTGTCTGCATATGGTTCCCCCAAGTACCCAGAGCACAGAGCCAGGAGTTAACTTCAGCACACCAGGGGCAAAGCCCCACCCACCTCCCAACACCCCTTCAGCCCCGTGGAAAAAAAAAAGTAAAATAACAAGAAGCCAAAATAACAAAAAATATATATATATATAATTAAACATATATTGGTTTCCTCATTATACCAACAACTTACATTTATAAAATTTCACCCTACACTAATATTTAGAGTGGTAGCAAAATTATTTAATTAGGCTGAAACCTAACCATATTAAAGCCAGCCATTGTCATTTTAGTGGATTGAACACTGTGGCACATAAATCAACACTTGAAGATAGCCTGTTCGCTAGCTTCAATATTTCTTTCCCTGTTTTTATTTTATTGCATGTGTCTATGTGAAAGGTGATTTATTGTAAACTTGGGCTGGATTTGCTTCTCTTTCCATTTGCCTTTTATTTTAATTCTCCTTTCAAATTGGAAGATGCATGTTTTTTTTTAGCACAGGGAAAGAAGATATATTTTTGCAGTGTATGGACTTTAATTGAATGGCTACTCGTGTCCAAATGGAGAAATTATGCTGCATAATTTTTCAATAGTATCAGTCTATAATTCCTAGCTATCCATGCAGATTCCTCTTGCTGATATTTTAGGTCGATGATTCAAGTGGTCGCTTTCCCAAATTTTATAGATTTGAAATTGAGCATTCCATGGTTTTGCTTTGCATACAGCTCTAGACTGGAAAGAATCAAAAGTTCATCATTAAAAATAAGGTCAGTTGGGGCTGGAGCAATAGCACAGCGGGTAGGGCATTTGCCTTGCACGCAGCCAACCCAGGTTCAATTCCCAGCATCCCATATGGTCCCCTGAGCACCGCCAGGGGTAATTCCTGAGTGCAAAGCCAGGAGTAGCCCCTGTGCATCACTGGGCGTGACCCAAAAAGCAAAAAAAAAATAAAAATAAATAAATAAAAATTAGTCTAGTTAAACTTTATTTGAATCTGGTTGTTAGTTGCTGAGCTGCTCACTGTTTCTTCTTGAGGGGGGCTTGTCTGCTGGTATGCAGAGCCAGGACTGCAAGCAACGATGCTCAGAAATCATGTGTTGCTAGGGATTGAAGCAGAGTCGGCCTCAAGCAGGGCATGTACCTTAACCCTGGGACTATCACTCCGCCCCTCAGTTTTGTTTTTGAAGGTGAAGAGCTTGCTTGATGGGCTGAGTTCATGCTGTGGATGTAAGAAGCCCAGGTTGCATCCCTTGCATTGCATGATTCTCAGCATGGCAGAAAGCAGCACCTAAGCAGAAAGCCAGGATTAGGAGCCCTTGATCACCACTCCCTGTGACCCCCCAAACATCAGTAAGAAAGCATTATAATTACCACACATTTGAAATGTGGATTTTTCTCCTCATCCTAGTGGACATTTTCACAACCGTCTTCATGCTTCTTGAATTTTTTTCAAAAAAGTAAAGTTAGCTTTCTGAGTTCAGGATGGCCTCTCAAAAGATTTTTGCTTCAAATTTAAAATCCATTCAGATATTTTTGTGGGTAAGAATTATTTTCTGAAGTTAATTGCATAATCATTTTACATAACATAGGGAGCTCTAGCTTCACTTCTGACTTGTGTTTATATAACACCGTTCTTGTTTTTAGGAAGCAGAATTGGGGGTTAAAGTCACATATTTCTGTAAGGACCTGCGTTGTGAAGATACAGAATACATAAGCCCCATTTTTAAGCACTTAAGCATTTTTATGCATATTTGTGTATACTAGATTTCAGTTTATCAAATGGTCTTTTGTCTGGAAAGATGAATAGAGCTGTTATAAAAAGAGATAAGATTTCTCTGCCAGCAGCATTGAACTTGATGAATTTTAGGTAGTCTATTTATGATCTACAAGTTTCAGTTTAAATATAAATACACAGGGACTGCGATTTTTTAGGTGTCCAAGTCTATGCTTATGTCTCTGTCTAACTTTAACAAACCCCTTTAAAAATATCTTTGTTTCTTTTACTCTGGGCATATTTTTACCCTCATTAGTATATGTTACATTTAGTTTGAATAGAAATGAAGGAGAATTGGAATTCAAGAAATAAGCTTTGCAAATGGTTTGTAGTGAATGTCTTCACTTACAATTTTAGATTTCGAGAAAAGAAAAAAGATGGGAAGAGGAAATGGCAGTTTCAATTCTTGGATGAAGTATTTTGGAGGTTAAGTTAAATGGTCTAATATTACATGCTTTATATATAGTGAGTGACATCATTTTCCACTGGATGATTATAGTAATTGATAAGGACATTTTTCACTGACTTTTTGAATGATTTCTGTGGGTAAGGAAGAAAGATATTTTTTCTGTTTAAAAAAATAATACTGAAGGACTGGAGCAATAGCACAGGGGGTAGGGCATTTGCCTTGCACACCGCCGACCCAGGCTCGATTACCAGCATTCCATATGGTCCCCTGAGCACCTCCAGGGGTAATTCCTGAGTGCAGAGCCAGGAGTAACCCCTGTGCATCACCAGGTGTGATCCAAAAAGAAAAAAAAAAAACCTGAACATAAACATTTCAAATCTTGGGCAAGAGAGAAAGTTCACTGGGTTGTAGCCCCTACTTAACAAGCAGGAGGACTGGGTTCAGTCACCAGTTATGAAATTGATCATTCTTACCCAGCCCTATTACTATGGCTCCTATAACTTAGGACCCAGCCTTGCAGTGGAGGGGCTCTCTGCCTCCCTGGGCACCAGTGACCACTAGCGTCATCAGTGTCTGTTCCTACCACAGTAGAGGCTCAGACGACCCCTGGACTGGTGGGTTTGTTAGGATTAGCATAGCCTGAGGAAGAGATGAATGATTAAGTATTTGATGTTTTAGAAACAGGAGAGAATTCGCCAGAGGAACGTGTACAACTTGGTGAGGGTCGGACAGGGGAGGGGAAAGTTAACCATTAGGTCAGCTGAGAGAGAGGACAAGGTTGAGGAGTAGAGATTGCTGGTGACTAGGGTTGGTAGGACCTTCTCCCCACCCCTTAACCCATCTTTCTAGGACTTGACTTTTAGCTCTGCAGCTTAGAAACTTACTCCTTTACTGCAACTCGTGTGATCAGACCTTTCCTATGATAAAAGCTAGTGCACGCCTTAGAAGTCCAAAGGTTAGGTCTTTAATTTGGATTGAAGGGGTAAAATTGCCAAGCAGACCCATACTTGTGTCAGTGGGTTGACACATCTTCTCAGAGGGGAGAATTCGAAGCAGAAAGCCAACTGAAGCACATCATAGCTTGGAGAGCTCCCATTTTCAAAGCAGCAGTAGCAATGGGGATGGTTTTCATGACAAAGTCACATTGACCTGATAGTCTGGATTCAGGTATCACCATCTGAAAAAGCATCCCAAAAAGAACCAAAGCCGTTTTAGGTATCTGTTACGTGTGAAATTTCTTGGGCCATGTGTTTGACATTCACCTCTTGGCTGACTGCCAACTCCCTAACCCCCAATATGTTCACATTATCACGAAGATCACGAAGGCAAGAGCCTGTGCTATGGCAAAACTTCTCTGTTCTTATTGACAAAGCGAAGGGTCGTGCCTAGAGAGAATAAAATGGTGGCTCCCTTTTACTTTAATATTATGAGCACTTATCTTTTTTGGGGGGTGGGTTTGGGGAGCCACACCCAGCAGTGCTCAAGGTTTACTCTTGGCTTTGTGATCAGGGATCACTTTTGGCAGGCTCAGGGACTATATGTGATGCTGGGGATTGAACCCAGGTCAGCCACATTCAAGGCAAGTGCTCAAACCACTGTACCACCCAGCCCCATGAGCTTATAACTTAAAATGATTACTACTCTCTCAACTGTTCCCACCCTGGAAGCTCTAGGTAATGAATGACTCTTAAATTTTACTTTTAAATGAACATTGCTTTGCTCAACTGGGGCGGTCGTACAGTAGGTAGGGCACTTGCCTTGCAAGTGGCCAACCTGGGTTTAATCCCTGCACCTGATAAGGTCTCCCCGAGCCTCTCCAGGAGTGAACCTTGAGTACAAAGCCAGGAGTAAACCCTAGCACTGCCAGGTGTGTTCCATAATTGCCCGCCCACCCCCACCCCACCTCACCCTACCCCCGTTCAAAAAAATACTAACATTTGTATGCAAGAGTTTACATGTTTAAATGCTCTCAAGATACCATGTTACACATGCCCCCAGCGTGCCCATTGCCAAAGCACCACATCCCTTCATCATAGTCCGCGGACCCCATTGAAACCTGCCACCATGGCAACCCCAATTCTGTGATCCCAGTCTATGTGTTTGTTTTCATTGGCCACATCTATGCCTTTAGTCTCTTTGCTTCGTTCAGAACGTAAGAGATCTTCCATGATTTGTCTGTGCCCTTCTGACTTATAGCATGATCCCCTTTAGTTCCACTGAAGTTGTAGCAGAGGGCAAGCTTTCATCTTTTCCTGTAGCTAAGTATTAGTCCTTGAGAGAGAGTGTTAACGATAGACCACAGGTTCTATTCATCTACCCTTGCGCTCTTGGGTTGTTCCTACATCTTGGTTATTGTAAATAGCTATGTATCACCTTTAATTTTTTTTTTGCTTTTTGGGTCACATCCAGCAATGCTCAGAGGTCATTCCTGGGTCTGCACTCAGGAATTACCCCTGGCCGTGCTCAGGGGACCATATGGGATGCTGGGAATCGAACCCGGGTCAGCCGCATGCAAGGCAAACTCCCTACCCGCTGTGCTATCACTCCAGTCCCTATGTATCACCTTTATATTTTAGAAGAGAGGTATTTTTCCCCTAGCACCAAAGATGATTGCAAAACATTTGTGTGGGCTAAAGCATCCATAGACTCTCTGTAAGCTTAAGAATGGCAGGGCCAAACCCGGAGGGAAAATTTTTTCTTCTAACAAAAATAGAGTATACTTGGGAGCTAGAGTTCAAAGTATAACAACTTTACCCCAGGTGGAATCAGACAGGCTACTCTTTGGGTCAACCGGGGATTATGAAATGATTTTTAGGCAAGGTATGTTACAGGTAAGATGTGTTTTAATGTGCAACAATGTAAATGCTGTGTATTAGCAAGTTAGAGCTGTTTGACAATACTATGTTGTTTGGAACATAACTGTTCATGGAACAGATAAACATATCCATAAAATGGTCTTTAATTTGTGCTAATGTAATTAAGTCATATTTACATAGATCTCATGTTTTCAATTATAGGAGACAGACTGGTTCACTCGGAAAATAAGATCTCATTCAGCCCATATATATCTATTTTATTGCTGACTCAAGGCAGTCATTTATTATGGAAACCAATCAGATGTTTGTGAGAACATCCTAACCAAAACAATCCTTTTGACCTTTAACTGGATTTGGAGCTATTTTAAGAGTCAATTTTTTTTTTCTTTTTGGGTCACACTCAGCGATGCTCAGAGGTTACTCTTGGCTCTGCACTCAGGAATTGCTCCTGGCCGTGCTTGGGGGACCATATGGGATGCCGGGGATTGAACCCAGGTCGGCTACATGCAGGGCAAACACCCTACCCACTGTACTATCGCTCTGGCCCCAAGAGTCAATTTTTTTTTAATTTTTTTGAGAGAGAGTCAAGAAATGTTCCCAAGTCCACATACCTTTCTGCATTTAATATTCATCCAAAATCAGCTCCAGATCTCTTGCTTAACAGCAGAACGCCTTCTGTGGCTGGAGAAAGCAAAAATCCTTAGAGCAGACAAGCGATCCCCGCTTTGCTCCAGCGGTGATTCTCAAGTCCCGTTAGGTCCCCGAGTTCCTAGGTCGGTGCCTGGCCCCTGCTTCCTGAGAAACGCGGTTGCCAGGAGGAGGATGACTGGTATAATAAGCGGAGTAAAACTAGTATGTGCATGAAGAGTGAGCCAGTGCCTTTCCATGTTAAATGTGGTTCCCCGCGTCTCCTCTGATTAGAGGTGTGCTCCGAACAAGCCGAGACGGGGCCATGCCGAGCAATGATCTCCCGCTGGTACTTTGATGTGACCGAAGGGAAGTGCGCCCCCTTCTTTTACGGCGGATGTGGCGGCAACCGAAACAACTTTGACACAGAGGAGTACTGCCTGGCCGTGTGTGGCAGCGTCAGTAAGTGGACCTTTCCTCCAGTCTGGCCACCTTTTTTCGTCTTTCTCGCCACTGACTCTGCTCTTTGTTCACTGATTGGTTTTTCCTGGCTCCGGGGGAACGGGGGTGGGGGGGTGGGGGGGTTCTGTCGGTCCCACTAACCGCATCCTTGTCCACCCCTCTAATCGCCCCGTCTCCTCCAGTCTGTTCGATCATCAGCCCACATTTCCATTGTTCTGGAATAGAAGCATGGTCACGGGGGTCTTCTTCTTCCAGCTGTCGCCATCTGGAGGGGCTTTTGGGGGTGCTTCTCTCCAAGCCGAGCTGGGGGGTGCTGTGTTTTGTCTTCTCAGCTGTTTCTGCAGAACGTCTAGTTCTCTGTGTGTCCATGTACCTGTGTGTTTGGGTCTTTGCATGTGCACTCCTTGTGCAGATATGTTTCCCCCACGGGGGAACCCAGAGGATGGAAGTTTGGGTTGCGTTGACAATGCACATGGCCGGGAGGAATAGTGCCCGGCGTTCCGGCACAGTTCACCTCTTATTATGATGGTGAAGGGATGTGAGTGGATGAAGCACAGGCGTTTTCTAAAGCCTGAGGGTCGACATGGCCCTGGACCCTGAAGACTCACACCCGCATGTAGCAGTGCCCACTGTACACTTCTCCTCTTGGAAGTAGAAGGAAACTATTGACTTTACATTGAAGTCTCCAGTGACACGAGGTGCAGGGAGTAGAATTCTCAACGCCTTTGCTCCTGAACTTGGAGCTTTCCATAGCTCTTACAGGATTACACATGTACTGTCCTCGTGATTCGAATGCGGATGGAGACTTGCCATGGGTAGTAGTTCTCAGGAGCTAATCTACCAGGTAAAATGTGTGTCTGAGAACAGAATGTATCCTGTTCTTGGTAAGAGCCTTTATTTGTGAATAGGGCAGGTGAATAACTAAAGACATAATTACATAATTACATGAAGGGAAGATGGAATTCAATAACCATGTTTTTGGTTTTTCCCCCCTCCCCCATTTTTTCCCCCTTTTTTGAGATCTCCTGCCTCTTTCTTGGGAAGGTGACAGCCACCGTTTCCTGTTTGGGATCACTGGGGATTATTTTAGCTGTTTTCTGGTGAAATCCTAGATGCCAGGGAAACAACACAAGGCCTGTCCCAGTAAGCCTTCTGAGAAGTCCCAAGTCTAGGTGGGAAATTTCCTGTTCATCTCCCTTATGAGATGACTCAGGAACCAGGATAGGTCCTGGGTGCCATTCTGTCCCCCGAGGGGGGGGGGGGGGGAAGAGAGGATTGCTCCTACATCTTGTGAGAACAGGCCAAGAGACGGGTAGCTCCAGGGCTCCTAATCTGGC
Source organism: Sorex araneus (assembly GCF_027595985.1). NCBI lineage: Eukaryota > Metazoa > Chordata > Mammalia > Eulipotyphla > Soricidae > Sorex > Sorex araneus. Next base: position 189,996,025 of record NC_073303.1, on the reverse strand, counting down.
ACCATTGGACGATTGTAGCTTCTAGCTCCAAAGCCTTTCTGCAGTTTCAAACAAATGAGTTAATTAGTCAGGTAAACTAGAAGCACAATGGAGAGGTCTGTGGCTTCAAGCCTCGTGAACAAAGGGCTTTTGTTGTGGGATCCAGACTGGTTTAGCAGCTGCTGGAAATTTCCTGGCAGATTTTCTGGTTGATTTTTTCCTTTTCTTAGTTGCATTTGTTGAAGGGGAGAAGGGAGGAGGGAGAGACAGAGACAGAGACAGAGACAGAGAGAGGCACAGAGACACAAAGAGAGATTTTTTTTAAAAGTATCAGTGCTGAGTTTGCCTCACCCCCTACATGCATCATTTTAGTTTGATCATTTTGATTAGGCTCAGGTAGGAGTTGGCAGAGGTACCACATGTCAGATCGGGTCTCCAGAAGTGCTCTGCGTGGCACACACTTTGCGAAAGGCAGACATCTCAGTAAAGGAGTATTAGATGGTCCGGGGAGAGTTCCCGAGGAGGTGGGATATAGAATCATTTGGCATGAGAGCAAGCGAGACTTGAATGGTCATCTCGGATGGGTAGAGAGGTACAAGGGAAGATCAAACCACGCAATAGTTGGATCCAAGAGCCGGACATGAGATGAAATGAAAGGAGATAATCTGAGGGAAAGATTGAGATGAATTGGGATTGCTTGGTCCAGGGAAGGCACAATGGGTGCAAGAAACGCTTTTACTGAGATCCTAGACTGCACTGAGACCAAATATTGAACATTCTAGGAAGTTACTATGAAAATGCACTGTGTAATTAATACATGTATGTACTTTGGCTCCATGTTGGGGCCAAACTCAAGATATTTAGTTAGTTTTTTTTTTTCATCCACTCTTTGTCAGTGCCCTGGTCCATGGAATCGTATGAATGAGTGCCCACCACCATTCCCTTGTTTTCACTTTTGTTTTTAGTTATGTTCTCTTATTTTCTCCATAGTGACCCAAAGTTTACCCAAGACTACCCAGGAACCTCTTACCCAAGATGCTGTGAAACGTATGTTGTGACGGACTGGAAGAAGGGGGGGTCTGGAAGGGGTTGCTGCATGGCTGGACTGTACCTCCAGCTGTCACCACCTTCTTTGCATGGTTGCGTGTCACCTCTTTTATGAAATGTTCACTTCCGTTGCCTTGCTTACGATTGTGTCTCGTTTTCTCAGATAACATGAGATGTGGGGCTGAGAGCATTGACTAAGCCGCTTCTATTTCTAATCCATGTTCTCTTTATTAGTATGATTTGGTTAAATACTGTAGATGTACATTTTAGATGTTGTACGGTAATACCTGGCATCATTTTTTTTTTTGCTAAGGCTTTCAAGATGCCACAGATGTAAGCAGAGATATGTCTACAAGGTTTTTTGTACCCCAGGAAAATATTTAATATGCATGTATTGTGTTGACTACTTACACTAACATGTGCACAGGGTTAACTATGGTGTAAGGTAACTGTTAAATGTAGGAAAGTGAAAGCTCATTTGTAGATTTCAGAGCTGCCTCTTCCTTCATTCCCCAAATGTACACACTAGTGGGGCCCGGGGTGTCAGACCTCTGATTTCATCTCTAGGTGATACGGAAAGCTTCTTAAGACAAAAAGTCATGTCAGCCAACCTTACAGGGCCTGTGTTTTGTAATGATTATAATTGACCTATCAGACTAGCTTGATTTAAACGCATGGGGCAAATGCACAGCTACTGATTTTTAAGTTGAATGATAAACAGAAGTAGATTTATTCCATGTTAAGTAGGATATAGGTTATCGATTCAATTTATAGCTTAGACTAAGGAAAATTCATGTTTATCTTCAATATCCTGAAAAATCCTAATCTCAAAGTTGAGGAAACCAATTCTCTTAAATTTTTTTAAGTAATAAATTATCCTCAGAGACTTCATGTATCTTGTAAAAATTACATTATAGATTATGGCTTTTTAGTGGTCTCAGTACAATTCGTGTTTGTTCAAGTTGTGTATAGTTTTTGAAGGATATTCTTTTTATGACCACAGTAAACATTCCTCTTGTGATAGTAGGAAAGTATTTTTCTCTAAGAACATGGGAAGTAGAACAAACAAATACTGCACTGTAGGATTAATAACACTGATCTTTTTGCCATGTGGATTGTGCCAGACATTTTCTTTTTTCTCTTTAGTAAAGTGAAGTAGTTGAAATTTGCTTCAAGAAATGTGAAGGGGCGGGATTCATTTTCAAGAGCGAACACGGGCTTCTCCAGAGGGGACAAAGCTGAGAGCGTCCATATCATAAGTTGAGGCACTGGCCAGTCTCCAGGGTGGAGAATCAGCTTTACTGGCACTTAACAGATTCCCCACCACCACCACCACCATTGGAACATTGTCAGCCATCTTCCTCATTTTCTTTGTACATCTTAAAAAAAAATAAATGAGGGGCCTAGAGCAATAGCACAGCGGGTAGGGTGTTTGCCTTGCACTCGACCAATCTGGGTTCGATTCCCAGCATCTTATATCGTCCCCTGAGCACCACCAGGGGTAATTCCTGAGTGCATGAGCCAGGAGTAACCACTGTGCATCGCCGGGTGTGACCCAAAAAGCAAAAAAAAAAAAAAAAATGAGGCTTAAATAACTTAGGTACATTATCATCCGTGCTGTGTGAGATGACAGGACCAGCAGGAAACCAACACGATTGAAGCTCTGTTCCCTGCCCCATCCTGCAACAACCTCCAGTTCCTAAACAGTTTTTTTTTCTAGGGTAGCAAAGTTAGATTCGAGGCCCGGGAGGGCATGGTATAAAAATGTAGAAAACAGAGGAAAGCAGATGAAGACGATTAAAAATATTGTTTCCTAAAGGCGTTGAGTATTGCATGCACCAGCAACGTAAAATCTCTTGCCCATTTCCAGAGCAAGTACTGTAAACCATGCTGTATGTTAGCGGTGGCCTCCTTCTTCTGTTTCAGGTAGCAGAAATGAACTTCACCTTCTGATGAAATTATCTTTATGAGATACTTGCCTCCTTGGTGCTTCCGAAGAGGTGTTGGAAATCTCCTGTCGTTTTTCTCCTGTCTGGTAGTTGGGTGATCTACTCGTCGTGCTGTGATCTCGATCCCTTTCTAGGAGGGCGAAGGGCCTTGGGTAGCTCGCTCTGTTTTCTTGTCTGCTGACGGAGACGACTCAATCACAGCAAGTGAAGGGTTTTGCAGCGTTAGTACAAACAGACTGAGAAAGCATATAATTTTTAGTTATTTATAGCCTTGCTGCCATGCTATCTTATTTATAGCAAGGCAAAACATTTGAGTTGAAAGAGTCGTGGTCATCTGGAGGTCAAATGCAGATGCAGGCTGCCAGCAGAGAAAATGAGCGAAGTCAGAGGGTGAGCAAGACTCCCCTCCCGCCACGCCCCCCAATGCCCCTGGCCCAATTGTGCAACTGGGGTTTGCACTTAGCTCCTTCCTCAACTAAGAGCCAATAACTCAAAGGTGATCGCATTTACCAGTTTCTCAGTCTAGTCAAAATAATAAAAGTGAAATGAGATAGAAAAAATTTTTAATTTAACTGGAATAAGATCGCACCTATGGAGTGGATATACAGTAGCAAACATTATAAATGCAATCATTTTCTTGTGAGAACTTAATATTGTATCAGGCTGGAGTGATAGCACAGCGGGTAGGACGTTTGCCTTGCACACGTCCAACCCAGGTTCAATTCCCAGCATCCCATATAGTCCCATGAGCACCGCCAGGAGTAATTCCTGAGTGCATGAGCCAGGAGTAACCCCTATGTGCCAATCCCCCCAAAAGAAAAGAACTTCATATTATAGTCAGGAACTTCTGGATTTTATTTATTTTTATTTATTTATTTTACTTCTGGATTTTAAATCTATGTCATAAAAATAGTTTTGAGGGACAGAGCAATAGTATAGCGTAGAGGACTCTTGCTTTGCACCTGACTGACTTGGGTTCAATTCCCGACACCCCATATAGTCCCCCAAGCCCCACCAGGAGTATCCTGAATGGTGAGCCCTGACTACTGCCAGGTATGGCCCCAAAACTTTTTTAAAAAAATATAATTTAGGGGACTGGAGCGAAGTTTGACATGGAGGGCATTTGCCTTGCATGCAGCTGACCTGGGTTCAATCACCGGCATCCCGTATGTTCCCTGAGCACCGCCAGGAGTGACTCCTGAGTGTAGAGCCAGGAGCAACCCCCTGAGCATCACTGGGTGTGAACAAAAAAAAAGCCAAAAAATAATAATAATTTTGAATATAGAGTGGGTTTTTTTGGCAAACGCCCTACCCACTGTACTATCACTCCAGCCCCATAATACTGATTTTTTTATAGTTGATCTTTTCTTCAGCTTGCGTGTCAAAAGGAACACTGACCAAGTTATTTAGTGATTAGGTTATATTTAGTTATTATTTAGTGATTAGGTTATATTTCAAATATGAGAATATTCCTGATTTTCTGTAGTCGATCTTTTCTTCAGATTGCATGTCAAAAGGAAAACTGACCGAGTCCTCAATAGCGTTTTGTGGGGGAGGGGCTCCTCAGGTGCCATTGGCATCTATTCCAGTGATCGTTGCCAAACCAGACGTGGGACCATATGACAGTGGTAATTGAACCAGGATTAGATGTAGTCGAGGCTTTGGCTTAACTCCTGAACTACCTCTGTGGTGCCTCCTTAATGGCATGCAGTCTCACAAAGAGCGCCAACCCGGTTTCATGTCAACAGACTACACCAGGGAATCTGATGAACGAGAAGACAAGGAAGCCGTCTCTCACTCCTTTTTCCTTAGCTTGAGTTATGGTCCAGGCAATATCTGAACCAAGACCTCCCATCCATTGTTGACACTCTTGACATTTGGGGTCAAATCATTCACAGTCCTGGGTCCTGCCCTGTGGATGGTAGAGATGGCTTTCCTGGCGCTGTTAGCTGCTGCTGTTGTCCTGTCTGTAGTTTTTGACAAACCTTTCTGAGTGTTTCTACTCCCATGTAGCTGCTACCAGGAAGCAAAAAAATAAGCCAGCATGCTACCCGCTGGGTTATGAAGTGCGTGGCTTCCCAAGACATCACCCTTGCTCCCTCTACCATGTTTCTTATGTGTTTAATAGAGCACGAGCATGTGGTGAAGGTTGGCTCAAGAGATGCCAGCCATGAAGCAGCTATGGAGCCTCGTTAGTCATTTTGTTCGGCATCTAGAATGATTTCACCATCACAGTTTTACCCTTAGAGTTTCTACACAGGTATAGGTCTGGCCTCATAAGGATTAGAGAAAGGGTAAAAATGAATTTGGAAGGGTGAGAAAGTTAGGATAGGCGGTAAGGAACTTACCTTACATGAGACTGCCCTCGGTTTAATCCCAGGCACCACACATTATTCCCTGAGCACAGAACTTAGAGTAGCCCATGAGTACTGCTAGGTGTGACCCAGACCCTCTCTCCCTCTGAAAAAAAATCTTGATTTCGATTCAGATTTAAGTGACCTGGCCATCATAGAATGGGCACATCAAGAGACTGTCTAAAGAAAGGAAACCTGGGGCTGGAGCAATAGCACAGCGGGTAGAGCGTTTGCCTTGCACGCGGCCGACCCAGGTTCGATTCCCAGCATCCCATATGGTCCCCTGAGCACCGCCAGGGGTGATTCCTGAGTTCAGAGCCAGGAGTAATCCCTGTGCATCGCCAGGTGTGACCCAAAAAGAAAAAAAAAAAAGAAAGGAAACCTATCAATCCAGGCCAAATCACCACCCTCAAGTTCTAAGGTTACCTCACACACTCAACAGTTTGCCAACTGTAGATAACTCACTATGTGGCCTTTGAATGGAATGTGCCACCTCCAGCCCCGAGTTACATCCTGTTGGAATGCCAAGGCCATTTAGTCTTTGGCCAGACTTGAACCATTGCTCTTTATCACGCTGTGCTTGTCCTTACGATTGTGAAATAGCAAATATTAGCTCCCCCGAGTACCTTCCCTAACACTAATGGAACTACGAGGTTTTTATAGAACTGCTCAGCGCTATTAAAAATCAGTAAATGCATTAAACGATGTAGTGGTGCATTAAATTGCATGTCGCATCGGTGCTAGTAAAATTGATAAGTATGAGAAACCACATCTCTGCGACCCAGACATGATCAAGATTAGAAATAATAGCTTTTCCCTCCAAAGCCATCCTAGTAAGAATCCCTAAAGATTGAATAGAATTGATTTCCTGAGCTTCTAAACAAACAAAAGAGCTTATCTACCCAGGACATTTTGTGTAAAAAAAAAAAAACAATGCTCATTTTGCCCATCATGTGTGGGCTCTGCACTTCAGTGATATCTAAAAGAAGAGTATGTTGATGTTTTCATACAGGGCATACTTTTTCCATCACAGGCCAGATCATTATATTTAGGTTTCGCAGGCATGTGGTCTCTGTTCTAAGTACTCAACTCAGCAGTCATTATGTGGAAAGGAACCACAAACAGCAGTCAGTGAAGGGATGCAGCTGTGGGCCAATAAAACATTAACTGAAAGAGACCGGCAGGCCAGCACCTGCTCTAACAGAGCTGTTACTTTTCAACCCAAAGGTACTGATGCTCACCTAGCATCAGTTTTCAGAGACACCAACAAAGTGAACCAAGTACCTTGGTTTCAGGAACTTGACAGTTTTAGTGATGGGATGAGACTCAAGGATGCGATGAAATTAAATAATGGTATAAAATAAAATGTACAAAGCGGGAGGGAGATTGCTGTGGCAGGCCAGGATAAAATGAAATTGGCTTTATTCTGTCGGCTTCCGTTGAGGTTAACTGTTTCACCTGGATTTTATTGCAAGAATTTCTGGGAAAATGGACATGATGGAAGATGGTGACTTTTTGAACTCATCTGTGGGGTTTTGAGCAACCGTGACAGGTCATGGCTTTATGATCCACCATTAGTGAAGTTGAGAATAGCTTCTGACAAATTGACAAAAAACAATAACCCAGAGTAAGACTTTCTAAAAGCCACTTAATCTCACCCTGACTTCCCATAGATTTTTTTTAGTTAGGTTTGATGTTCTTTTAAATGCTGGTGCATTTTGCTAAAAAGGATATAGATTATTAATAAAAAAATATAACAGCAGTATTCATTCTTTGACGGGCATTTCACATACTTGACAAAATTCCCATGTCCGGATGTGTCGGTAAGACATAAAAAAGAAATGTGGGCCTGAGAAGAGTAAACACAGCATAGATTACAGTTTTACTGCCTTATGTCCACAGATGCATTGATAGGCTGCCAGCTCCCATCACACTGACTGTAAAGTAAGCGTGATACAAGAGCTCGTTGCAGGGAAAGTGCCTTTGTTCTTTTTCTTTCTTCAGAGAGTGTGATCCTACATTTAAGGATCACAAACTTTATCTTAACTCTTATAAATGGGGTTGGACTGGGGTGATAAATATGTAAGCTTTGAGGGGGTGGGAGGGGATGGCAGGAATGTAGCTCAGCGATAGTGCATCTGCCTTGCCTTGGTAAGACTCTAGGTTCAATCTTGGCAACCAACACACACACACACACATTAATTAGATTGTGTTAGGAATTTTCGTTCATTTGAAACAGACTTTATTTTAAACTTGACTGACAGTCTCCCAAATCTATCATGTTTTATTATTAAATTTTCACAGTCTATATTTCACCTAGATTTAAATTCTACTTTCTACCACCTCATATAAACCATTGCTCTTTCAAGGGACAGCTTTGACCAACCTGTGTGAAATGGCATTTTCAATGATAGAGCAGTGACTGTTTAACAAAGTCTTGCTTTACTGTCCTCCTCTGGTGTAAGAGGCAGAGAGAGAATTGGCCTTTATGCTGGAAAATGGAGACGAAGCAAACGTTCCTGTTAGAATCGCATCTTTGTGTGTGATGCTATTCATGGTCCCCTGTGGTCCAATATTCATGGTTGGAGTTTCCAACGTTCCAAAGTGGATTGTTCTTTTTGTGTGTGTCCTGAATCCACTCCAGCTCTAGAGTCTTCTCTGTCGTTGTAGAGAGGGAGGAGACAAGCAGATATCTCAGGGCAGTCATTACAGTGCCTCTGCTTTTGACTCTGTGTTTTGTCATCTGAATGTGACAGAGAGGAACTTGTCACGCTGACAAAAATCAAAACTCCACGGAGGGTTCGGTGCATTTGTCATTCATTTGGATGCCATCTCTGACGTGGAGTGTTCCCAAGGTACTCAAAGAGAATGATCGGCGCTGCATGCTGGAGAGAAGAGCCCTTCCCCCACAGCCTTCAAGCAACATTTCTTAAAACGAGTGCTTTGAGTGGAAATGGTGTATTCCCAGGGACGGCGGCATATTTTGTGACACAAACTTTAGCTGCCACGCCAAAGTTCCTTAGCGAAATTAAAGCAATCCGTTACCCGCCCCCATCTGACGCATACACACAACAGCTGCAACAAGTGCTCTTGGCGCCGACTTCCAGATTGCAATAGAAACTAGAAGTGGTGACATGTCAGGGGGGAAGGCAGCTGGGATAGAGAAGGGACCACTGAGTAAATGATGCTTGGAGGGCTTGCTCGGGATGGGAGATGCGTGCTAAAAGTAGGCTGTGGACCAAACATGATATCCACTTAGTACCTGTATTGCAAAACATAATACTTAAAAGGAGAAAGAGAGTAAAAAGGAATGTGCTGCCAGAGAGCAGGGGGGTGGGGATGGTGGGAGGGATACTGGGATCAGTATGGTGGTGGAGAATGGGCACCGGTGGAGGGATGGGTACTCAATCATTGTATGACTGAAACGGAATCACGAAAGTTTTATAAGTCTGTAACTGTATCTCACGGTGATTAATTTTTTTTAAAGAAAAAAAAGAAGGTAGAAGTGTTGAGACCAGGCTCATGGGCATCCCTGTAAGACTGGCATATGCCCTCACATGTGTGAAAGTCTCTCCTGCCTTAATATTTGGTTTCCTCTGGTTTGAGTCCTAAGGTGTCCTAGTGAGAGTAAGATGTGATCTGTGATCATGGTGTGTGTGAATGTGTGTGTGTGTGTGTGTGTGTGTATAATTGTGCATGTGTTTGCAGAGAACCCTTCACCACCTTGTGCTACTGGTGCAAGCCAACCACATCTTGATCTTTAAATCCCAAAAGGTCCTCTGCTTTGTCCATTGATAGTCATTCTCAACCTTCGTCTAATCTTGGTCCCAGGCCAATTTGTCCTGTGGCCCATCTGTCATACTGGCTGGCCCCCTAGCCTCCTGCTATAGCCCCATTTACATAACTTTCATCTTGTCCCCACCCCTTGGATTACCCAAGGGGGTGGGGAACACAGAAAGCCCTTGGCTTCTTGAAGTCCTTACCGTGCCTCTGCACCAGACTTTATCCCCTCCTATGACTTCTGCCTCTCTCACTTCCTCCGCACTGGACACATCCTGGCAGTGCTCATCCATGGCATAGCCCCCACCCAACTTCCAACTGATGGGATGCTGTTTTCCCCTGCCTGCTGTATTCCTGCCGCAGCCTACTGGGGAGTGGGGCTGTTGTTCCTTGTCTAAACATTCCTCCTCATGCAGGCTCCGCCTGGCCGCCTCTTCCCTGCTCCTGTCCCCTCCAGAGCTTCCTCCAGAGACTCCTTCCCCGCTCGCTAGTCTTTCTTTTTTCCATAGTACAAAACACCTGCTAACAATAGGGTTGATCATCTCCCTTTTTTTTTCCTCTCTTGCAGGGGTGGTTTCTCTCATGGAATATGATTTCCTGGGAACAATGGCCTTTGTTGGGCTCACTGCTTTCTCCTGCGTGCCTCTCACGTAGGAGGGGCTGGACTGTTAGTTGAATGGGGTGCAGGGGAAGGAACACGCTGACTCAAGGCAGCACAGCTCCTTCACGCTGCTCTTCAGGCTGCCTGCATCCCTCTGACCTCCCAGGGCTGAGTCTTCCGTGGAAAGCATCCCTCACCCAGGGTGCCGCTGAGCTTCTGGAAGCAGAATGTTCACCAGGAGGCATGATGTTCTATGAATTGGACCTACCTTGCTGTTACATTTTTTTCATTTGATGTCCTATCAAGACAGCACTTATTACTATTTAATTTTTTTCTTTCTTTTTTTTTCTTTGGTTTTGGAGGTTCCACCCTCACGGCAGAGCCTGGCAAGCTCCCTGTGGCGTATTCATATGCCAAATACAGTAACAGTAACGGGTCTCATTCCCCTGACCCTGAAAGAGCCTCCAATACGGCACCATTAGGAAGGACGAGTAAGGAGAGGCTGCTAAAATCTCAGGGCTAGGATGAATGGAGACGTTATTGGTGCCCACTTGAGCAAATCGATGAACAACGGGATGACAGTGATACAGTGATACAGTGATTTGGGGGTTATATTCAGTTGTGCTCAGGGCTTACTCAGGGCTCTGCTCTCAAGTGATCATACCAGGAGGGCTTGAGAAGACCATATGGGGTGCTGGAGATCAAACCCAACTCAGCTGTATGCAAGGCAAGGGTCCTACCCACTGTACAGTATCTCTAGCCCCTCACTTCTAAAAGGTATAATATATCCTGCTCTGCCCTATAATACCATGAGGATACATTAAGAAAACATGCCGAAGAACAGACTGGCAGGCCAGCCCTGAGCTAATCTCTTCAATTGAGAACTCTTTAAATTCAATATTCCATTTTCCTTTGTTTTGTTTTGTTTTGTTTTGTTTTGTTTTGTTTTGTTTTCGCAGCGGGTAGGGTGTTTGCCTTGCACTCGGCCAACCAGAGTTCAATTCCTCCGTCCCACTCGGAGAGCCCTGCAAGCTACTGAGGGTATTCTGCCCGCACAGCAGAGCCTGGCAAGCTCCCCGTGGTGTATTTGATATGCCAAAAACAGTAACAACAAGTCTCACAATGGAGACGTTACTGGTGCCCGCTCGAGCAAATCAATGAACAACAGGATGACAGTGCAGTGCTACAGTTTCAAGATTTTCAGCCTCTCAGTCTGTGTGGGAAACTGATGGCAGAGGTGCCTCTTTCACACACGTCAGTGAAAGCTCTTGGTCTTGGTCTTCTCTCCAATGTGATGGTCACGTGACCCATGTGACATGCAACAGCACACACTGCCTTTGGAAGGGTGCTAGCTACTAGCTATATTGGTTCTTATGGAGGGCGTCTCAACATTTTTCCAAAACATGAAGTACTTGTTGAATAAATCATCTTACGCCGTTAGAGCTATATGTCTCAAAAGCCCAGTGCCTTATTACTTACAGATGGGGAAAAAAATGAAGTATTTTAGAATGCTTGAAATTGAATGAATGCTTGAAATTCTCCACAATAGAAGAAGTGAGCGATTGGGAGAGAGAGAAGGATTAGCTTACGTGGATATAAAGAGAATCATGCTGAATGCAAGGATTCCATCTCCAAAATGTTCTTACTCCACCCACACAATGTTCATGAAATGGCACCATTAACTGAAGAACAGGTTAGTGGTCATCAAGTGCGGGAGAAGGCAGTGTCCCTCTGTGGGAATAAAAAGGGCAGCAGAGGTGCTGGAGCGATAGCACATCGGGTAGGGCATTTGCCTTGCATGCAGCCGACCCGGGTTCAATTCCCAGCATCCCATAGAGTGCCCTGAGCACCGCCAGGAGTAATTCCTGAGTGCAAATCTAGGAGTAACTCCTGTGCATCGCTGGGTGTAACCCAAAAAAGGAAGAAAAAGAAAAGGTAGCAGGATGATGACAACATTGCTGTTGGGTCTCAACAGTGGTGGTTGTTTAATTAAGAAGACAAAGACATAAAAATCTTTGGGAAAAGTTAAATGCCCATGCCTCTGGTGACAGTAATGCTGGTCATGATTTGATAGCTAGTGGTCAAAGGTTACTGCGAAAACTGTGTCACACTGAGTTCAAATCTAGTTTTCTGTTCAAAGAATTTAGTCGGACTGGCAACTTTCTTGCATAAGGCGTGAGGAGCACAAGGAAGCAGAGGGTGAAGGTCGACAGAAGGGCTGATGGTTATTCCATCAGCATCTTCTCCTCACCTCTGTCTTATGACTTCTGCTAAACCATGGATTTGGTGGTGGTGGGAGGGGGGTTCATTATCAAATAGCATTCAGGGCTGGAATAAATATTTTTCCAAAAACAGACTGATAGGACAGCATGCACCATGTTCTCCACTCCCTGTTGGAAACACCACCAACCCCTTTCCGGTTCTGACTTGTGAATAGGTTAGCCTTTCTCGGCTCAAGACAGTTACTTGACTACTGTCTTTTCATAGTTTACCTGTTCCTGAATTGAGATGTGTGTATGTGTCTGTGTCTGTGTGTACAAGTGTAAGAAGAGACTGAGTATGTTAAGGGATAGTATTTCCCTCCTGCACAACAAACATCACAGGGTACTTTGCGCCTCTCCATGTGTGCAATGGAGCTTGCATACTGACAGCGGATACTCGTTGATGATAGGGCTGTCATTTCACTGGCTTGGAAATTAGAACATCTATCACAGGTTTAAAGAAGCTCAGGGCGGGTCTCTGAAAAGGATACGCGCTTAGTGGTAGTTTTTAAAACTCAACAAAATTCAGCGTGAGATTTTGGTCCCCTCTATAGGTAGGTCTGTGCTCTTGGCCCAGAAGCATGCAGCTACAGGAACCAGACCTTCAACCATGCCCCCCTTAGATTTGAGGAGGTGAAATCTGAAGTGGGGAGCATATGTCCTTAGACAGCTTGGCGGGGTTGGGGCTTAGCCATGAATTTCTCCAGAAACAATAAGACCCAAGATGTGATTGAAGATTCAAAAAACTTGGGGCTGGACCAATAGCACAGCGGGTAGGGTTTTTGCCTTGCGTGCTGCCAACCCGGGTTCGTTTCCCAGCATCCCATATGGTCCCTCAAGCACCGCCAGAAGTAATTCCTGAGTTCAGGGCAGAGCCAGGACTAACCCCTGTGCATCGTTGGGTGTGACCCCAAAAAGAAAAAAAATTCCCAAAAAATTAAACCCAGGGGTAGAGAGATGGTACAGTGTTGCTCCTCCAAAAGTAGTGATCCTTTCGTGAAGAGCCAGGAGGAAGCCCTGAGCATGACCAAGTGTGGCCCCAAACTATGCCCCAGAAAAAAAGACTTTTTTTTTTACTTTTTAAACCAATAAAATCTTCCAATCCAGCTTTGTTTCTATTTTCTAAGTGGTTAAAGTTACCTATGGTTTTAGTGGCCTGTGATAAGCAGTTTCCTGTTCCACTCTGCCTTGGAATATTTCCTGACATTCTTTGAGTAGCTTCTTTCCCAGAAGAAAGCACCTTAAAGGGGAAGAGACTGGTAGCATTTATTTCTACCCTTCCCCACCTACCCCCATCTGCACCCACTGGTTATTATGTTTGCAGCCTACCTTGGTCTTCTTCCCAGTGGTAGTCTATCCTAATATGGTGCTGTGCTTAGGATGTGAAATATTTTTTTTTAGGGAGGAGGATTAGCAAATGTTCATCCATCTTCCTCATGAACTGCAGGGTATCAATAATGAAATACAGTATGTATTTTAAAATACCAAGGTTTATTACCATTCTTCACTCCTTGACTAAACAGTCATTCTGGTTTTCTTGTTGATTTGAAGGTAGGAAAATGTCACTTATACTTACTGAGATGGAGGGATAGTCAGAATGGTTAAAGTTTAAGTTATAGATAAAAAGTTATATGCTTCTTTTAAAATCTTCAATTGTGGAAAATAGTAAGAGTCACAAACAAGGATTCAGTTGATGGGAAGTGTTTTCTAATTGAAGAAAATATATCTTTAATAATGTACATTGGTATTTATTTCAAGGATCCTAAAAAAAAGATTTAACATTTAAAATAATCTCAATCCTGTTAAACATGTCTTGTGTGCTAAGTTCCATATTATTCTTTCATTCTTAATATTGCAAAGCTGCTTTTCATGTTAGACTAATGGGATTACAGTTACTCAGATTAAGTATTCATCTTTTTTTCTATAATACAGTAGACAATATTTTCAAATCCTGAAAGTTGGAGAATCTTACTAATTTATAAAGTAATTTTTATAATTATTTTTCAAAGAGGGAGCCATGTTATAGTTACAGCACTGTAGCAAGTGGTTATTTTGGTTTGTGGCTATAACACCAAATAGTTTAACATTTTCAGTATCAAAAATTTAATATAGTTTGTCTAATGACATTATTCTACCAAGTGAATTTTTGTACTATATAAAGTAAACTTTGCTATATTCTCACTTGATCTGTACCAGAAAAAATGAGAAAATGCTTCAGGGAAACCTTGAAAATGTAAATACCACTTCCATGTCAAGCTGAGAAATGGTTAAATGAAAAATGTTTGCATATTTATTTGCTTGAGTTCATATACAAAATTCCTTCTTATACACAGAAGATTTTAAATTATGTTTAAGCTTTGTCATATTTTATTGTCTTCAGGACTTGTTTAAATATTTTATTTAAATATTTTGTTTTATTTAAATAATGTTATTTTCAATAACATTATTTTTAAGGATTTTTCTTAATATTTTTGAGCACTTATTTTCAATAATGCCTGTCTTTATGCACATCAGATGAAAAAATTGTAGGAAAAAATGCATATTAATTTTGCTTTAGTTGTTACCTAATGATCCCGAATATAATTCATTTTCAGTGGATGTGAAATAAAAGTAGCTTGATTTTCTTTTTTCCCTGTGCTTAGCATGAGGTCTACAATTTGAATAGGATACAATGAACAAAGGAGGGAGGAAGAGCATAGCATGAGATGCTCCCGGTGCCACCCACACGCAGTGATGAACACATGGTGTGACGATTACTTTCCCAACACTCCCAGTATGTTGGCGTGTTATCACCACTTGATTAGTGAAATTGGAATATGGATACTTATTAATTGGGTCGTAGCGAGTCTAAGAAAGAACAGCGCCGTGGATCACAGTGTGCCCACTTGCAAAGCCATGCTTTTTTCTCCTCCCTTCTCTACTGAAATCATCTACTCGCTGATCTAATCTACTTGGGAGAAGATGATGGCAGATGTATATGTATCTACATCATCAGTTGCTGCCAGAAATTTTTAGAATGTTTTTCCAATGCTGTTTGCATTCCAGTTGAGTCAAAACTTCCCTATGTCAGAGTGGTTGCTGGGAGAGCTAGGTGTGGTGGGCACAAAAATACTTTGAAAAAACAATTCCAAGGATTTGCCCTACTTTCTTCTTTCATCAAGAAAGCAGCATCTAGGCAAACCTCTAAATAGCTTTGTAAAATTAATATGTAACAATGATCTGAGGTAAAAGGGAAAGAATCAGAATCAGAACAAATCTCTCTTTCAGTTTGAAGTTTGGGCCAGAGTGGTAACTCACTGGGCTGGACACGTGCTCTGCATGAAATTTCTCAGGCATGATCCCAGCACTGATTTGTTCTTTGAGTACCACCAAAAGTGGTCTCTGAAACTACACCTAGGAGTGGTCTTGTGCACCACTGGGCATGACCCCCAAAGAAGATGCAAACAAAAAACTTTGAAATCATTAGTTGTATAACTAAAAATCAAAGTTCAAACCTTTGAGTCTTTGTATTATTAACATTCCAAATATTTTCTTGAAGCCTTTATAGAAGACATCTAGCTTACCCTTTATATTCAAATGATTTGGCCCCAAAAGTCTTCTCATTTAAGTCCTTCTCAAAGTGTTATATTCTAAATATGACAATCAGATAATTTGTTTAGGGTCATACAGCAGAATACTTGTAATATTGGAGATATTTGAGTAACTTTTTGACCAGACATTTTAATTCATCTTATCTGAAGACATTTTGGAAAATCTAATCTCTTTTTAAGGTTAGATATATTTTATATTTTAAAAGCAATTTTTTATTTTTCATGTTACAGATATAAATTTTTATATAGCTTGTAAACGCACTGATGTTAATCTTGTGAAAACTGTTTATATAGGCATCGTATTTCACTCAGCTTGTGAGTAAAGCCACTTTTGTTTTATAGTACACTCTTCAATTTTATGGGTGTTTATTTCCGCAAAATAGGGCAGTATATGTCTCAGCTCAATAGTGTTGCAGTTGAATCAAGGCAGAAAGTACTTTATTTTTGACAACTAGAATAATTCATAAACTGTTGCCAATTTGGTAAAGGTAGATACCTCCTGGTGATTTCAAAAATGAATTGATTAAGATTGGCGGAGGTGCTTCAGGACTTTCTCAAATATTTTGTAATCAAATGATCTAAAAACATAGGGAGAATTTACCTTTACTCTGAGGTGAAGTTACTTTCCACTTGGGATTTCTTTGTATTCTTTGTATTTTGTCGGGAATATTAGACTTGGGTATTGATGATACTATCAAAATTCACTTAGCAAAAGTGTATGAGTTTGGAACCATCAGTCTGTATTAAGCAGCAACTAGTTTTGGAGCCAGCGTGGTAACACAGTGGGTTGGGCGCCTGCCTTGCATGTAGCTGACTCGGGTTCAATTCCCAGAACCTTATAGGGTCCCGTGAGCCTGCCAGGAGGAAGCTCTGAGCACAGTCGTGTGTGTTCTACAAACAAACTATAAACACCAACTAATTCGCTCTGCCTGAAAAACATTTTTTCATCTAAAACAGCACTCAACACTTGAACAGTTTTGAAGGAGCCCCTTACCCCTGTCTTTGATCGGAAAGAGACACGTGCTCACTGAACTGCAGAATGTTTATGGCGTTCTCTTCAATGGCATTAACATCTTCTGTGTGCTTCTTTCCTAAATTCCTTGTCCTGGAAACGATGGCTTTCTGTGCGCTGGATGGAGATTCTGTTCTGAAACCGTTTTTCCCTTCTACCTACAGTTCCTACGACTGCAGCCAGCACCCCTGACGCTGTTGATAAGTATCTCGAGACACCTGGAGATGAGAATGAACACGCCCATTTCCAGAAAGCCAAAGAGAGGCTGGAAGCCAAGCACCGTGAGAGAATGTCCCAGGTAAGTGAAACGCTTCCATCTTTCAGCTCTGCAATAAAGGGGACGACTGGGCTTTCCACGGTCAAACTGCTGGGAGTTTCCTGCCAACATGGGAGAGCCTCACAAGGTCCCCATGGTGTATTCATATGCCAAAACCAGCAACAAGCTGGGTCTCATTCCCCTGACCCTGAAAGAGCCTCCGGTACGGCATCGTTGGAAGGACGAGTAGAGAGAGGCTTCTAAAATCTCAGGGCTTGGACGAACGGAGAGGATACTGAGCCCGCTTAAGAAATTCGACAGTCAACGGGATGATGATGATAATGATGATGATGATGATGATGATGATGATGATGATGATGATGATTAGAGTGAACATGAGAAAAAAATTATTAATGGAAAAATATTTAAGGAACTATAACTGAACTAAATATATATTTTTATATATGTAGCATGCTAAGGTTTGCCATTCTCTGGTGTTATAGACTGTGATGAGATGTGCCTAATGTATGTCCTATTTGGTGCAGATTCCCAAAAGATTTCATGATAGACAAGATATAAGATTCACAGGTCTTGCTGCTGTGTGTTTTCTAAGATCGGAGGTCTCCAGTAGATGGTATTAATCTTGCTTTTGTATTTTCTGAGGATTTGACACTGAGTCCTGACTCGTGGTAGAAGTCCCTCCGAGAGTTAGTCTAAAGGAATGAGTGCTGGGCCTTGAAGCACCAAAGTCAAGGCCACACCCCCAACTCCCTCTTATACCAAGTTGGTAGGCCTTGGCCTATTATACCTGTTCTGTTCACTCCGAGGCTGAGAAATGGGGACAGCATACAACTAATGGCAGCCCCCATGACCTAGAACCAAGAAAAGTATTCCAGCGAGCCTATGAGTAAGTCTGCTGTGTGCCCTACTCACCAGGATTTCCCTCGAGAAAGCCAGCAAAGACTGTTTTCCTCTTACTCTCTCTGACTCCTCCAGCCCCCTCATCCCGGGGATTACTCATACTGCCCCCAAGTCCCCTGTAGACCCCGTGGATGTCTTCTGATTAGTCAGCTCCACCTTCCTTGAACAATAACAGAGTCTGCATTTTAAAGGTTTAACACATTTACTTTTTAACTGAGTGGCAACAACGTTTGAATGTACTTTGGAATAATAACATCAAGGAGGCAAGTTACATAACCACAACACTTTGGCTATGTATGTGATAAAAATGTGTAATTCTAGTTGTCCCCCCTAGCATAATTCCAAGGGGAACCAAAATGAGAAGCTAGCTAGAGTGAAATAGAAAATGTTGGGTTTTCTCTGAAGTTAATTATTTTTTAAAATAGGATTGTTTATGAGGAAAGACAGCTGAGAATCACTGAGGTCAACTTAAGCCTGTAGGTAAAAATACTGATTTTTAAATGATGCATATCTAAAATATAGGTTATCATGCAGGGTTACTTTAATTAAAAATTAAATTAAAAATTAATTGGGGGATGTATAGGATCATCAAGAGAACATAAATAGGTAGAATTATTTGTTTTCTTACAGGATTGTTCTTATAATGTAGGTGGTTTTGATTTTATGGGGTTTTTTTGTGGCAGTGGTGGTGATTGTACCTGCTAACTCAAAACATATACTGGATTTCTGTTGTATCTACTTCATAGAAGCTACTAAATACAGGAATTAAAGAAGTTAAAATGCTTTCTTATATTACTTACAAAGTTGACAGCTACATTTCTTTTCTTCGGAATGAAAGTTGAGGGGCAGGAGAGATAGTCAGTGGGTAAGATGCTTGCCTTACACGCAGCTGACCCAGGTTCAGTTCCCGCCAACCTGTATGGTCTCCTGAACCCTGCCAAGAGTGATCCCCAAACACAGCCAATTTTGAACCCCAAAACAAAAGAGTTGATCTTTCTCTGTTTTTCAAAGCCAAGCATCAGTTTCTTAGAAAAACTTTTTTTCCTGTCACAAAAGGTAAATTAACTTAGCTCACCTGTTGTATTTTCCATTTTATAAAGGCAGGTGGGTTCATGTGGGGGCAAAAACCCTGTATTTAGAGCCACAAAATGTCCTTTTTTTCTCTTCATTTTTCTACATGAGCTTCAGAGCTCACCTGGTCCAGTGAATGAGTCTGGTCAGGCCTAGCTGTACAAATGAAATGAATTAAATAACCGGAGACTCAATCAAATGATACAGATTTTGTAAAGAGTAGGCGAGTCAGAGGTCAAAGGTAACGTACCTTTTTCTGGTACCTCAGCGGAAGCCATTGCTCATAGAGAAAGATGGAGCCTGCAGTGTGTTAATCTTGTACTAATTAGGACTCCAAGTAGCGGTTGGCATGAACTATTTTCATCGGTGAGGGTGGAGGCTATAATTAAGTTGCCCTGAATATAAACATTGGTTTTCATGGGTATAGTCGCGCTTTAGTTCTTCTGTACTAAAGCATCTTTAATTGATAAGGATATTACCTGCCTCAGAAGTTCAAAGTCCAATTTCTGAACATACAAAGTGAGTTTAAAAAAAAACAAAACAAAACAAAAAAACAGGCAAATGTAAAATGGACGGTTTTCCCTTTCCAATAAAGTGTTTGGTTTCTCTCTCAAACAAATTTTGAGGTTCCTTTTTAAAGAATTCTTGGCAGAGGCCCACACAGTGAGCGTGTTTGAAGCCAGATATTGAAATGCTCTTATTTAGTATCTCATCTCTGAAGCAGAAGTGGGCTTCAATGACCTCCTCCCACCCGTCTCTCTTTAACTGGTAGAGACAGGAAAGCGTCTGAGCCCGTAGGTGTCTTTTCTTCAACATTCTGTTTGTTCATAGCAACAGGATACTTGTCCTAGTTTTGCTCGGAACGTTTTTTAGACACTGTTTCATGTGCTCTTCAAGTGTGATAGAACCAGTTCACTCTCTCCTATTTACTTCATAATTCCAGGAAAACAGCAGGGGGAGGCGAGTCTTTCATATAAGGAGTTATTGTGACAAGATGATCAAATATCTCATTTAAAACCCATGTGGGGGGCTGGAGAGATAACTCAAGGGGCTGGCATGCATTTCTTGTGCACTCTTGGACCAGAGTTTGGACCTTAGCTGCACGTGTTCACAAGTACCAATGATTGTAGCCTTGCAGGCACCCAGCACCTCCGCGCCCCAAACAGCATCACATCACTGCTATGAACATTGAACTCTATGACCCTGTTGGCTTAGTACCACGGGAAATGGCCCTCAGACTCTGTGAGCACTGCTTGGATGGTCCCTTTCCCCCAGTTGATGATTTGATGTGTCATTATCTCTTACAAAGTCTCTATCCATATTTATGCCAGGGCCTAGAGAGATAGTATGGGGGTCAAAGCCCTTGTCTTTCGTACAGCTAACCCAGATTCATCTTGGCATCCCACGGTTCCTGGAGCATCACTGGGTGTGATCCAGTCATGCACAGGATTGACCTGGGCAATCCCCAGCACTACAGGACCTGAGCATGTGCCCTCAGGTTCTGACATTAAACCAACGGCCCAGTCGATTGAGAATGAATGAGAATTAATTGAGAATTGAGAAAGTGACCCCTGGGCTTCCTCACCTTCACTTGGGATGGCCCCATAAAATAAATAGTTATTCCAATCCTGTTTCTGTGGGTGATGTTGAAAGAGGATCTTGTTTAAGAGGTACCCCCTTAATGGTGAGTCCCTGTAAGCAATAGAGTCCCACAGGCTAGAAATTCTGCACTCATGCTCCGTAGATCACAAGTGTGCAAGTGCACATTTTAATCAAATGTGATTTTGCTTATGCTTACTTGACCTTCCTGAATTTTATTTTATCTAGTTCAGGTATATGTCCCACTTTTAAAAACCCATCGACTTTGGGGCTGGAGCGATAGTGCAGCAGGGAGGGTACTTGCCTTGCGTGTCGCCGGCCTGGGTTCAATTCCTAACATCTCATATGGTTCCCTAAGTCCTCCAAGAGTGATCCCTGAGCACCAGTCGGGAATAAGCCCTGAGCATCACTGTGTGTGGCCCAAAAAACAAAATAATATAGCACTGTCGTCCTGTTGTTCATCGATTTGCTCAAGTGGGCACCAGTAACGTCTCCATTGTGAAACTTGTTGTTACTGTTTTTGGCATATTGAATACACCACGGGTAGCTTGCCAGGCTCTGCCATGAGGGCGGGATGCTCTCGGTAGCTTGCCGGGCTCTCCGAGAGGGATGGAAGAATCAAACCCAGGTCGGTCGTGTGCAGGGCAAACGCCCTACGTGCTGTGCTATTGCTTCATAAACTCTAGGGGACAGGGAGTTTGCTCAAGACATCAAGTATATGCCTCACATGCGCAGGACCTAGAGTTTGTCTTTTCACACTTTGTGATCACTCCCCCAAGCACCAGTGAGTGTTGCATTGGTGACCCCCAAGCTCTGCCCTTGCACATCTCTGGAGTGCTAGAGGTGGAACCCCTTTAAAAAGAAGAAATCAAGCGTGACAATGAGTTGTACACATGAGAGGGAAAAGGCATCTGTAGGTGGTGAGAGTCTAGTACCGTATTTCCACATGGATAGCAAACCTTTTTCTTTCCGGTTAGATCCATGAGTCATCGTGATTTCAGGGAATCTTCAAAGAACATCGGGAGAAAAAGAAGGAAACTTAATTTCCCATGAAACAAATTAGTCTGGTTACCAAATTAGCCTAACATACTAAGATTATTTTTGTGTTATATTCAAAACTTGGCCATGTGTATGCTTTTGGAATTTCTTGAGGGTTTAAGGGGAGTGTGCACTGTTTGACCTCTTCACAGCAAGCAAAATCCCCCCTCTTCTTCAGGGTAGATGTAAAGATTTCTGATAACAGAGAACTTTGTGACTTCCCCCATTATGGGCTTCTTTTTGTTACACAAGATGTTATGTATATTTTTTCAAGCTCTCCACTTGCAAACTACAGAGTTTTAAATCTTACAACTTATTTTCTCGGAAGATTAAAATCTGTATTCAATTTTTAGTGGAAAACCTTATTTAAACCACTTGTGCTATCCATGAATCATTTATACTTGTATACATTAAATAAAATGACTTTGGGGTCATTTATCTAGGAAAGAAAAAGCAATCACCTTCATTCCACAGAGCCATATTCTTGCAATAAACATGCACGTTTATATTTAATAGGCAACGACAATAGATGATGCAACCTAATAGGAGGTCAAATATGAGATAAGAATGAAATGTCATCATTTTTTAATGTTTAAGATGACAAAAATAGAAAATTATAATCCTCATTCCATTTATTTTTTTGAAGGTGAATTGATGACTTTAAATTCAATTGTTTTCTTATTTTGCAGGTCATGAGAGAATGGGAGGAGGCGGAACGTCAGGCCAAGAACTTGCCAAAAGCTGATAAGAAAGCAGTTATCCAGGTAAAATTCTGCACAAATTGAACATACAATCAAGCCTTTTAATTTTGTGCTACAAGTTTTTTTAAACAGCTGCTAGAACCTCATGCATAATAATCCATCAGGTTGGACTACTACCAGTTTCTGTTTATAACTGGATTGCTTAAACCCTACCTTGTGTTGTTCTTAATTGGTTTATCATTCATTTTCATTAAGCTCACTACTCGGAGCTTACTTATCTGTAATATATATTTTTGGTTGCCATAAGATGCTACCTCTTTCCTTGGAAAAAAACGATGTGAGAATTTGGAATTTTTGTTTGGAAGTCATACCTGGCTGTGATCAGGGCTTATTCCTGGCTCTGTGCTCAGGGATCACTTCCGGAGAAGCTCAAGGGACCATATGTGGTACCAAGAATCAAATCCAGGTCAGCCAAGTGCAAGGCAAGTGCCCTGCCCACTGTATTATGTCTTCAGCCCCAAGGAAATAAATTTTTGACCAAATAGGTAAATGGCAAGATTATCATGGTCAAAAGAGGAATTTTTGTTTTAATGCGCAATGTCATTTAGAATTTTCAAGAGAACAGAACATTATATATGTATATACAAACATAAATATGTATATTTATGCTTATAAATATATATAAAGAGATAATAGGAAGTGAAATTAGCCTAGTAAATAAAGCATACTGATTTCAGCCTGCTGCCCATTATTGGGATATCCATTGGCTTTGAGTAAGATGGAATTATAGCTAGCCCTTGTCTTTTCTTTTTACCATTTGTATTATACCAAGAATTAAAAAACTATTCATTATACACCACACCCATCACCAGGGGCTGGAGCGATAGCACAGAGGTTGGTCTTTCGCCTTTCACGAGTCCGACCCCTGTTCGATTCCTCCGCCCCTCCCGGCAAGCTACCGAGAGTATCTTGCCCACATGGCAGAGCCTGGCAAGCTCCCCATGCGTATTGGATATGCCAAAAACAGTAACAATAAGTCTCTCAAAGAGAGATGTTACTGGTGCCCGCTCGAGCAAATTGATGAGCAACGAACGGGATGACAGTGACAGTGACCCATCACCAGACTGCTCACCCCACCCCCCAGGTCCCAAGGATGCTTCCCCTCAAAAGCCCCCCTGTGTAAACTCAGTTCGGGAGAGAAAGTCTCCAGTTCTGCTTTGATGATAGCCCTTTGAAAGGCATGAATAGTCCTATTCTATTGTTCAATTCATGACTCTGTGTGTGTGTGTGTGTGTGTGTGTGTGTGTGTGTGTGTGTGTGTGTGTGTTTCTGCTGCAGCATTTCCAGGAGAAAGTGGAGTCTCTGGAGCAGGAAGCCGCCAACGAGAGACAGCAGCTGGTGGAGACACACATGGCCAGAGTGGAAGCCATGCTCAACGACCGTCGCCGCCAGGCTCTGGA
The DNA here is from genome assembly GCF_027595985.1 of Sorex araneus. Taxonomy (NCBI): domain Eukaryota; kingdom Metazoa; phylum Chordata; class Mammalia; order Eulipotyphla; family Soricidae; genus Sorex; species Sorex araneus. The sequence continues at coordinate 189,972,406 of NC_073303.1, read as the reverse complement.
GAACTACATCACCGCCCTGCAGGCCGTGCCACCTCGGGTAGGATTGCCGAGCTGTCCCTTCCCAACCCCTTCCCCACAGGCAGGAGGCAGGGGCTGCTCAGGACTACAGATCAGAAGCTAGAAGGAAGGAAAAATGTCATGAGCACCATTAGCTCCTACTTATCCCCTTGGGTGGAGCGAATATTACAGCAGGTAGGGTGGGGTAGGGCGTTTGCCTTGCATGCGGCCGACCCAGGTTTGATTCCTCCATCCCTCTTGGAGAGCCCGGCAAGCTACTGAGAGTAGCCAGCCCGTCCGCATGGCAGAGCCTGGCAAGCTCCCCGTGGTGTATTCGATATGCCAAAAACAGTAACAGCAAGTCTCACGATGATGACTGGTGCCCGCTCGAGCAAATCGATGAGCAACTGGATGACAGTGCTACAGTGCTATTCCCCTTGAAAAGGCCTCAGGTCTCAGCCTGCTCCGGGGGCCTTTTCGGTGGGATGTGCACCTGGGTTGCTCTGCAGAAGAGTAGGGCCAAGTTCATCCCATAGTCTGGGATAGTGCTGAAGTTGGGAAGCATGGGAGGAGGGAGGACTTTAGCAGCAACCAAGCCTGGCCCATTCATCATGTCAGTGGCGAACCTGAGGTCAAGAGGAGGGAAGATTTGACAGAGGTTGAAAGGATTTGCCAAATCCACCAGAAGTACAGTTCATGTTGGTTGATAAGCAACAAACAGGTCATCTGCCCAGAAAGTCTTACCCCAGCAGTGCCAGCATAGATTTCCCGAGTGAGGTGCCACAGCAAAGCTGGTTCGTTTGGATCTAAGGGCCATTCTGAGTATGACTGTCACATTACGTCTACTTGGTGAAATCTCTAATTGGTGGCTTAGTCATTTCTCATGCAGTTCTATCAAGTTTGATGTGGTATATTTTGATGCTTTATTTTCAGATGCATACATACATGTTCAGGATGGTCAGATAGTTTTGACATGTCTCTTATTCAGAAATGAACTTTTTATCCCTAATAATAGAATTCTACTTAGTCTAATATTACATAAAGTCATCCAGCTTTCTTTTTATTAATGATAACATGGTGGTGGTTTTTATTTTTTTGCTTTTTGGGTCACACCCGGCGATGCACAGGGGTTACTCTGGCGCTGCACTCAGGAATCACCCCTAGTGGTGCTCAGGGTACCATATGGGATGCTGGGATTCGAACCTGGGTTCGCCGAGTGCAAGGCCAACGCCCTACCCACTGTGCTATTCCTCCAGCCCCAACATAGAGGTTTTTTATTTTCATTCTTGTGCTTTTAACCTTTTTGTTAATATTTGAGTGCATTTCTTGATGTGCGGCAGTTTAGATTTGAATCTTATTTTTTCATGTGAAAGGCCATATAGCCTCCATGACATTATTCATATGGTTTCAATGTGGTTTTGAGTAAATCTGTCATCTTGTTATTTGATTTCTATTTGTTCCATCTGTTCTTTATTCCCCTTTACTTGTTTTGGGTTGGGTTTTTTTTCTGCCGCTGGAAGCAATTATTTTTTTACGATCCTATTTTAGCTCCCTTTCTAGCTTTTTAACTGTCTTTATTTGTCAATTTAGTCATTACTTTAAGGCTTATAGAAAATACCTTTAACTGGGTCATGACAATATTCAGTGTATTCAAATGATAGTACAGCATCACATTATATAGTCATTACTTTAAGGTTTGTAGAAAATATCTTTAACTGGGTCATGATAATATTCAGTGAATTAAACGATAGTATAGCAGTACATTTTACCAGTTCAAGTAATATTATTGTGCTTGTTCAAAATCAAACACTAAAGTAAAGTACTTCCATTTCCTCTCTTCTAATTTTTGAGCTATTGTAATACTTTACCATACATTATGTTATTTTTTTGAAGTCAATTATCCTTGAAAGAATTTTAAATCATAAGAAAAAATATTTATTTGAGTATATAGTGCCATTCTGGGTCTTCTTTCTTCTTTGAGTAGATCCATCTAAAATCATTTTCCTTATCCCAAAGAACTTTTATTTCCTGTAGGCTGGTAAAAATTTCTTTGACTTTGGTAAGTTTGAAATCATCTTTATATCATCTTTGTATTTATCTAGGAGTTATCCCTCAGCAAGTTATCCCTCACCAAAAAAACAAAAAAAAAATGGGGAGTGGGAGTAGAAATGTAAGTGGAATTAAAGCAGTGTCAGTCTCTGGCTAAGTTATTCCCCACTACTGAGGCAAGAGCCTCTCATTCAAGTGTGGGTATTGAATTATCCCCTCTGGGTGCTAGCACTGTAGCTCTGTCGTCCCGCGTCATTCATCAATTTGCTCGAGCGGGAACCAGTAACATCTTCATTGTGAGACTTGTTACTGTTTTTGGCATATTGAATACGCCACGGGTAGCTTGCCAGGCTCTGCCGTGCGGGCGGGATACTCTCAGTAGCTTGCCGGGCTTTCCGAGAGGGACCAAGGAATCGAACCCGGTTCGGCCTCGTGCAAGGCAGATGCCATACCCGCTGTGCTATTGCTCCAGTCCCTCTGGGTGGTACTGCCTGAAATAAGGCTTTTCAGTGGTGGTTTTTGAATGCTGCTTATTACTCATCCTAAACAGACATCACCTCCAAATCTCTATGTTTCCTCTCTGAGCATGTCCTTTCCCTCTATTCCTCTGTCCTCTCCAGGTCTTGTACACTCTATATTCTTACTCATACCCTCAGTTTTGATGGTCCAACTGACTTGGCCTGGTGTCCCTTCCTGGAGATACCCCCTGAAGACTCAAGCCAGACTATACTTAGGCAGTGTGGAAATTCACCTTTGTTTCCCTTGTCTCAGGTACCACTGCCATTCACCTGGTAGCTAACCTCTTGCAGAAACATAGTTTGTGTTTTTGGGTGTTGTTTTGGGTGGCACAGTAAAATCTAGCCCCATTTTCCAGTCTTGGCTGGAAATGGCAATCTGTGTGCATCATGTAACTTTAACCAAAAAAAATAAAAATCTCCCAGGGCTGGAGCGATAGTACAGCAGGGAGTGAGTTTGCCTTGAATGCTGCCGACCCAGGTTCAATCCCCGGCATCCCATATGGTCCCCTGAGCACTGCCAGGAGTGGGCTGAGTGCAGAACCAGGAGTAACCCCTGAGTATAACCAGGTGTGACCTAAAAATCAAAAAAATAGAAAAAAAGAGCAAAAAAGTCTATCCATTTACTTCTTTTTTTAAATGCTCACTTAACGCACACACACACACACACACACACACACACACACACACACACACACACACAGTGAAAACTATAAAAGAGCCCCTGGCAGTCTTCCAAAGAGCGAGATAGTATTGACCCTGTTCTCCTGATGATATCACTGAGATTGAGTGGCTGGTCCAGGGTGACTCCACTAATAAAGGACATCAGAGATAGTGAATCACAGTTGACCATGACATGCCTTCTTCCTGGACCTTGTGTCTTCTCTGAACAAAGAGCCTTTGAACAGGGATATTAGCATTTTAATTTTCTATTCAGAGAAAAAAAAACCTCTGTGCTAGCTCTGTACCCCAAACTTGCGTTTGTGTCTCCATGCAGAAAAATAATTTCTTGGTTTTTTTTTTTTCTAGAGGACACACTTTCGGGGTTGTAGCCATTGGCTTCATTTACTAGAGCAGAGCAGGGTCATGGTTTGAAAGGCGGGAAAGGGGTCTAACAAATGCACATTTCAGATCTTTTTATTTCAGTCTCATCCATCACAAGGAAGACAGTGGGTTTCAACTAGTGCATCACTGTCACTGTCACTGTCATCTCGTTGCTCATCGATTTCCTCGAGCCGGCACCAGTAACATCTCCATTTTGAGACTTGTTGTAACTGTTTCTAGCATATCCAATATGCCATGGGGAGCTTGCCAGGCTCTGCCACGCGGGTGAGATACTCTCGGTAGCTTGCCAGGCTTTCCAAGAGGGTTGGAGGAATCGAACCTGGGTCGGCCGCGTGCAAGGCAAATGCCCTGCCACTGTGCTATCACTCCAGCCCAACTAGTGCATATTTAAAATAAAACTTAAATACTAGTGAAGCCAAAGTGATACAGAAAGTACAGAAGTATCGAAGGTAACATGGTTGCCTTGCAAGCAGCCAACCTGGGTTCGATCCCCAGTACCCTATATGGTTGCCTGAGCTTGCTAGGAGTGATGCTGAAGTCCAGAACCAGGGAGGGAGTAAGCCCTGAGCACCACCAAGTGTGGCCTCAGAAAAAAACAAAAACAAAACTTAACTACTATATTCGGAAGAACTGTTTTATTTATAGTTGTTAGAAAGATCAAATCACTTACCCAAGGATTCCTGTTCAGTTCTTACCTCGTGCTTGTGTGTTCTTGTGTAGTAAAAATGAGATTGGGTAGGCCGAGACCTACAGTTTCCGTTCAGCTCATTTCTTTCAGTGTTTTATTTTAATTTCTTGGTTGACCTAATATGGTACTTAGCTTGGCAGTTGAAGATCGAAATGTTTAATGATCTCTCCCACATACTTAACACAGTATCCAGGAAATGTGAAATGTTAAATGTTCGTTGGAGTTAAGTAAATGCATTAGCAAAAAGTAGTTCTTCTGTAGACTCTGTAGCTAAAATCACCTTTAGATTTTACCTCCCTGAACCCTCACCAAATTGTATCAGACAGTCTCAGACTCCACAGCTTGAGATGAGTCCTACCATGCTTGACAGTGATCCATAGTTTCTCTGTGACCACCCTAATTTTCCACATGTTATAACAGAATATAAAAACATGTCTTTCATCCCCGGGAGCATGAGCCTCTGAGTGGAACCTATAACAAGTGACTTAATTAACAGGATTCTTTCTCCCACCTGCAAATTGTAATTTATTGTTCTCCTTCAGAATTGGCATTGTTTCTATCTTTGTCATCTATAATTTTTTAAAAAGAACAGAAACGAAAAAATTCTTGAAGGTTGAGGTAAGATTTTGAAGTAGTTTTGCCGTGCATGTTGCCCATCTTACTTAGTTTGGTCCCCAACATCCTATAGGATCCCCAAGCACCTCCAGGAGTGATCCCCGAGTGCTCAACCAATAGTAAGATCTAAGCTCCACTATGTGTGACCCAGGGTGGGGGAAAAGGGAGGGCGGAAAGGAGGGAGGAAAGGAGGATAGAAGGAAAGAAGGAAGGAAGGAAGGAAGGGAGGGAGGGAGGGAGGGAGGGAGGGAGGGAGGGAGGGAGGGAGGGAGGAAATCTGGACCAAAAGAGGTAATATTTCAAGTGTGGTCTTTCATGCCCATGGAAGTTTTGCTGGCTTTACATTTATGTGCTCAAGATTTGTTGAAACCTGAAGTTTACAACTGTGAAAATAGTGGCCTTGAACCTATTTGTGAAAACAGGAGTCGCTCTTTCTTGACAGATGATTAACTTTCCCGGTCACAGGGTTGGCAAGCACAAGGGCCGTTTATTGCTCCAGGAGAGGTTTTTCTGAATAAGTCTCTGGTCGCCTGGAAAGGGAAGGTGCTCCCCATAAAGTGACTCATTGACTTTCTCCTTTCCGGCAGAATTATATCCAGAACTTTTAAAGGCTCCTGATAGATAATTCCCTCCCTTCAGGAAATGGTTCAAGCACACATGTTGATTATAAAAAAGATGTCAGATTTCTGGATCCAGCACACAGCTATGGAGTGCAACAGTTGGACTGAATAGATAGATAATTTAAATTTTTTTTTAATTTATTTATTTATCCTTTTTTATTGAATCACCATGAGATACAGTTACAAGATTTCATGTTTGAGTTTCAGTCATACATTGATCAAACACCCATCCCTTCTTCAGTGCACATCATTCTCCACCACCAATGTCCCCAGGTTCCCCCGCCCCCCCCCCCCCCGCTTTCCCACCCTCCTCCTGCCTCCATGGCAGACAGTTTCCCCCATACTCTCTTCTACTTTTGGGCATTATGGTTTGCAATACAGATGCTGAGAGGCTGTCACATTTGGTCCTTTATCTACTTTCAGCACACATCTCCCATCCCGAATGATCCCTCCAACCATCATTGCCTTAGTGTGATCCCTTCTCTATTCCAGCTGCCTCTTCCCCCAGCTCATGAGGCAGGCTTCCAACTATGGGGCAATGTTCCTTGCCCTTGTGATAGATGCTTTCTTATACTTCCTGGGTGAACTGAGAGTAAAGCAACACATTCAAACTTGGGTTTTATTTTGTCAATCAAATGTACACAGTTGATTGTAAGACCAGGGACCCCAAATTTATGAAATTATATAAGTGATGCAAGCGAAAAGGGCAACATATCTGAGAAGTGGGGAAATTAAATTTTAAAAAAGTATTACCCTCTTAGGTAAAGAGCTCTAGATTGGAAATTAGAAAAGCCCATATAGGGAGAGACCATAAAGTATACATATTTCTTCAAAATTCCCTATATCTGCCACCATCAAAACCCAAGCCATGAAAAAACAAACCTTAACATCTTTTTGAAATTAGTGCAGTGAATTTTCTTGCTGTCACCGGTTTGAAGATGCTGTGTCTTGAGATGTGTTCTCCGTTAAAACAGCATACTAGATGGATAGATACAGGTCAAGAGTAAGTGGAGAATGTACATCACTTTTTACTACTGAAATGGTTATTTTTTAACATGGCTACAAGAAGGCTATTTTACTATTAGAACTTCTTATAAAGGGGCTAGAGAAATAGTATAGTGGGTAGGGCACTTGCCTTGCATGCAGCTGACCTGGGTTCAATCCCCCGTACCCCATAAGATCTTCCAGAGTCAGCCATCAGTGGTTCCTGAGCACAAAGCAAGGAGTAAGCCCCGAGCATAGCTAGTGCAGACTAAGCTCCAAAAAGAAAAAAAAAGAGAGAAGAAAAAAAACTTCTTGTAAAATACCAATTAACTCCATATTATTCGTTAATTAATTTTAAAACATTTATTGGCAACCGAGGAATGCCAGGATCTATATTAAGAGTTTAAAGATATATTATTATACTCCTGGACAGTGATCAGTGTTCCAAAATGTAAATCTTCTGTTTTGAGGTTAAAGCTAATTACTTCAGGAAAGCCCTTCCTTAATCCTTTAGGAAATTTCTCTTTGAAATTATTTTTCAATGTCATACAGTTGTGAATGCAGTTCAAATTGGAAAGTGCCACATTTGATGTAAACAGATATACTTTGTAATTAAGGGCTGAACACTGTCAAAAACAATAATGACAATAAAATGAATTGGATGTAATTAGTTCCCCAGGAGCGGAGCTTTTCCTTTTATTATCTCTCTTCTTGCTGTAAATTTTAATAATAAGATTAGTCATCCAATGTCAATATAATGAGATTTCAGTATTAGTGCATAAAACATCTAAATAGTAAAATAAGGGAAATGTGGCAGAAAGTTATTACTCGTTACAGAAGCTTAAAGACTTGAGAATGTTTAAAATTGCAAGCTTAGATGTTGAAATGTTTCTTAAACTCTACACTCAGTAACCTTATGACAAACTTCTGAACTTTTATGCTTGTTTTCTAATCATATACGTATTCCTGTCTTAAATTATAAGTATTGTGATCAGTTACAGAATTTAAGAGGGCATATTTCTATAGAGATGCCAATATTTCCTATCACTTCCCATGTATATTTTAGTGTTTCAATCAATATTTTAAGTAATTCATCTTTGTTCTAACACAATAAAAACTGCCAAGACAATCAAGATTCTCTGTTAATCTGTAATACATTATGCAGCCCTAGAAATAACTAATTTTAAGTCTTGGGAATTCAGGATTCTACCTAAAAGTTGTCAAGACATTTACTTCTTTATTTGAATAAAATATGTGTGAATCCTATATCTTAAACAGGGTATTTTTATTTTTCATCTCATGCAAATGAAAACTTTCTTAAAATACAGGGAAATGTTATCATATTTTCTTTCTTAACTAAAACTTGCATTTATACTAACATACAGACATAACTGCCATTTTATTTGGTATGCTTTATCTGCCGACCCCAACATGAGAGCTGATCTAATTTTTTTTTTTTTATTTCTAAGCATGATTCTAGGAAATGTGTTTACATGAGTAAATCAGCCAAGCAGAGCCCTATAATTCACTTATTGAGGCACAGGATAATGTCTCCCTGAATTATCTTATGTCCTACAGCATGGACATTAAGAAGAAAAAGTTGATATTTATATAGATGCAATTGTGTATCTGAGCCCACATAGGCAATGATGAGGTCACAGCCTCCAGGGGGTTCTTAGAGCTCTTTGTCCTTGGGGGAACTTTGTTCTCTGCTAGAAAATAAAAGTCCTGCTGAGGTCTGGGGAATCAGGAGAGCCAAGCTCCAGGGATTAGTAGGGTGGGAATGGTGCAAGTTTAGGAATATATTTCTGAAGCCTATTTGAAATTTTTTTTAAATGGAGGTCATTCAGTGAGATGGCAGTTTTATTTCTTGATTCATTGCCTTTATTTATTTGCTTGTTTTTAATTGAGTCATCATGAGATACAGAGTTACAAAGCTGTTTATGGTCTGATTTCAGTCATTTAGTGTTCCAACACCCAACCTTCCACCAGTGTCCATTTTCTACCACCAATGTCCCCAGTTTCTCTCCTGCCTTCCTCCCCACAACCTGTCTCTATGGCAGGCTCTCTCTCTCTCTCTCTCTCTCTCTCTCTCTCTCTCTCTCTCTCTCTCTCTCTCTCCACCCCACCCCACCCTTTTGGGCATTATGATTTGCAAAACAGATACAGAGAGGTTATCATGTTTGTTCTTATTCAGAATGAATGATCATTTCCAACTATCTTTGTCATAGTGGTCCCTTCTGTATCCTAACTGTATTCTCTCCCAGCACTTGTAAGCGTGGAACATAGATTTAATTATCCATCTTACTAGAAGATAAGAATGCACTTTTAGAACAGAATGTACAAATGTGTTCAGAGAAGCCAACTTTAAGCTGATACCTTTAATCATTTTCCCATAATCCTATACAGATTGGCACAGGACCTCCCCATCTTTATGTTTCCCTTCCCTACATCTGATGCATTAGCAAAGGCACAGAGGAGTGCCAAATACCAAGAACAGTAATTAAAAGATTGAGCAAGGAAAATCTAGATGGTCTTCTGCACAATTAAAAGAGATGAGATTAGTATGTCCCAAAAGAATATCACCTGTACTCGAAATTCAGTACTCCGACTCATGGTACGGACTCCCATTCAATTATTTCTGTTTTTCAACTCTTTGAATGACTCTGTAGAACTATCTTTCACTCAGTCCATCTTCGATTTTCCTTGACAGAATCAGTGATGAGGACAAGCCCTTTTGTGCTTTTTTTTGGCTCACTATGACATGGGGCAGCACCTCCTCTCTGGTAGTGTTGAGATGAAAATTGGATGAGCTACATGTTGGAGGTCCTGAAGACACTCATTTGCTGAGTTGTGTGAAGTACTGAAACACTGTCTCATATCAGCAATATGTGTTGAATGATTATTTCTTAGAAGAAAGAGGGGACAGTGGGAGAGACTTGTCTTGGAGGTGTGAGCCCAGGGTTCAATGCTTGGGAATGAAGGAAAGAAGGGAGGGAGGGAGGGGAGGGGAGGAGGGAGAGAGGGAGGGAGGGAGGGAGGGAGGAAGGAAGGAAGGAAGGAAGGAAGGAAGGAAGGAAGGAAGGAAGGAAGGAAGGAAGGAAGGAAGGAAGGAAGGAAGGAAGGAAGGAAGGAAGGAAGGAAGGAAGGAAAAGAAACAGGAAGTTGGAGGGAAGCAGAAGAAACCCATAATACATGTTGAGCACCTACTGTGTTCTAGACATTAGACTTGGCGAGTGACACTGGGCACTTTTCATCTCCCTCTGTTCTGTATGGAAGATAGCCATGTGCAGTGCACACCTGAGATTGAGAATGAGAGGATTCTAATTGTAAGACTCTCCTTTTGGGTAAGACTGAGGTTTACATTAATAATTAGTGGCAGTGTGAACTCTTTATGGTGATAGTGGCAGAAAAGGAGACCCGGATGTCAGGGAGGTAAATTGGCTTCCCCTACTCTCATTGAAGCTTTAGCTCAGACGGGAGAGACAGCTCAGTAGGCTGAGCAGGTGCTTTGCATGCAGGATGCTCGGGTTCAATTCTTGCACTGGCTGGCCCCCCAGGCACTCACAGGAGCCAACCCTGAGCATTGAAGAGGCCAAAAAATAAATTTTCAACAAGACTTTAGTTCAATACATACAGTAATGTCTTAGCCACTTTAGTGGATATACTTGGTGGTTACAATTGTTTCTGGACAAAACGCCTTGTATCTGGACAAAATGCCTTGTAGAAGCATACATAGATAACCAACTGGCAAAAATGGAAAGAGAAAACTTACCAGGACAAGCAATCCTGAGGTTTAATTGAAATATCAACTCTTTAAAGAAAATAATCTAGTTTGTTCAAAACTATAAGACCTTTCCAAAGGAAACCAAATAAAAGAGGCCACTAAGAGAGCACGTTCAGACAATCAACTGCACAAAAATGGGGTAGCAAGCATCGAGGATAAGTGCAGTTCATTGCAACTCTTTTCATCTCCAATGCTGGAAGAATAATTGCAGTCGAACTAGAGGAAATCTTTTAGGCCTTGGTGTCGAATGACAAACAAATATCAAAATACATAATATCCTCATTGCACAGTCCTGAGTATAAAATATTCATCGCACTCAACAATGGTTGACCTTTCATTTCTGACCTTTTAAAAATTACCTTTTAGAGGCAGCTCAGATAGAGAAGGGAACACCAGGTAAAGTGTGGTTCGGAGGACCCGCTAGGGATGGGAGATGCGCGCTGAAAGTAGACTATAGACCAAACACGATGGCTACTCAAGTCCTCTACTGCAAACCACAACACCCATAAGGAGAGAGAGAACAAAAGGGAATGCCCTGCCACAGAGGTGGGGGGGGGCGGGGGGGGATACTGGGATCATCGGTGGTAGAGAATGGGCACTGGTGGAGGGATGGGTACTCTGAGCATTTGTATGACTGAAACACAAGCATGAAAAATTGTAAGTCTGTAAAAAAATAAATAATACTTTTTTTAAATTACCTTTTAGACAACAAAACTAATACTTAGACGGTGGTGAAATTGTTGGTGGTTACAGATAGGAAAAGAGGGGATCGGGAAGGGATTTGTACAAGAGTACAAGAGTCTTCTTGATAGAGGTGATGGTAGAAATTTTCTGGTGAATGTGGTTAGTTTCATGCACACAGGATATGAGGAAAGGTATCACTCTTAAATTCTATGGTATTGTAAACCAGTGATAAATCCATTTAAAAAAAAACATTTTTTAATTAGTTCTTTTAAATTAGGGTGGATAAACCTGTGTCATCTTTTAAGTATCTATTATCTATATAGCTTATCCATTGTTACCTATTTCACTGTTTTCTTTTTTAAAAAAGATTTAAAAGACCATTATCTGATTTGTAGATCCAACCAGATTTCACTGTGTAAATGAAAATTTTAATGATGTGCTGTGAGAAGCTATGTGTCAAACTGTGAGGTCTGGCTTTTGAGCAACCATGGGGAAGGACATTTCTTCTAGGATAAGAGAAATAAATGAGACAGTGGCGCTCAGGTGTTTTTTTTTTAGATGTATTTATTATTTTTCACAAATGACAGGAATGTAGCCTAGGGCAGGCTTAAAGCAAACAAGTACAAAGCTCATCCTGAGAGAGGCAGTGTGTATGGTATGATTTTATATGGAAGATGATGATGAAAGACTGGCACCTGGCCCAGCACTTAGGGATCTCACAGTTGAAGCAGAGAATAAAAATATATAAGTACTCTAATAGTTGTATGATGTGCAGTAATAGGGATTTACATGACATTTCCTGAGGCGCCTAGAGAAATGCACAATTTCTATGTGGGATGTAAGGGACTTGACCCTATTACTAACCAAGTAAGAGAAAAAAGAGACACAACCCATAGAATTTTAGAATTCTAGGGCTGGAGCAATAGCACAGTGGGGAAGGCATTTGCCTTGCACTCGGCTGACCCAGATTCGATTCCCAGCATCCCATATGGTCCCCTGAACACTGCCAGGAGTAATTCCTGAGTGCAAAGGCAAGAGTAACCCCTGTGCATTGCCGGGTGTTACCCAAAAAAGCGGAAAAAAAAAAAAATTTTAGAATTCTGCCCACTGGCCTACATATTCGTATGGGGATGCATGTGTGTGTATTCTCTCTCTCTCTCTCTCTCTCTCTCTCTCTCTCTCTCTCTCTCTCTCTCTCTCTCTCTCTTTCACACACACACACAGCCTCTCTACTCTCAGCTTTTCCAGATGTCCATCATTTACGATTTACTAATAACTAGCTTTGCCCAAATGACCAAAATACTACATACTGATTTGAACTTCTGACTCTGGTTTTTGGTGCTGTTTGTTTATGAAGAAGTCCTAAATATCCAAACTACAAAATCAACAACACTGAATTCATGAGACTCAAACGTTAATAACCAAACTTAAAAGGTGCCTGTGAAGACAGCAGGCTGGGGTTGGGGTGGGTGGGGAGGGGAGGGAATCGGGAACACTGGTGGTGGGATTGATGATGGAACATCGTATATCAGAAATCCAATTATGAATTACTTTGTAATTCACAGTGCTTTAATTAAATAAAATTGGGAGGGGGAGAGGAATGAATGTAAAAATAAAATGGTTTTCCGTAATCACCTAGTAAATGCATATGGTGATGGGATTGCAAAAGTCAGAAGAACTTTGATCCTTTTTTTATTAGATGGCTGTTTTCAAGTAAGGCGGGAATAAAAACGAAGTGGTACCAATTAGGGAAAAGTAGTTGCACTTAAGATTTAATTGTTGCTGAGAGAATTAAAATCTGATAACTTAGAGTTTTAATTAAATTTCAAAGTAAAGGAACTATAGTTTAGCGTTGCCCTTTCTCCTAGAAAAACATAATGTCTCTTAGATCTTATCAGTTACTCCGTGTTCTACAAATTAGTTTGCCTATTTTTTTTCATTTTGATCATTATTCTTATTCTTATTCTGTGCTACTGATGATGGGATTATTTGTAAAACAGTACAGCAGTGATACTCATTAAGGCTGTGTGTGGATGAGCGTGTAACCCAACTATAGAGCTCTTGCCTTGAATATATGCTATCCTGGATTCAAGCCCTGATACGAAATGCATGCACATGTACACACAAATGCACACACATACACACACACACACACACACACGCACATACATACACAGTAGTGCTGTAGCACTGTCATCCCATTGTTCATCTACATGCTCAAGCGAGCACCAGTAACGTCTCCATTATGAGACTTGTTGTTGCTGTTTTTAGCATATTGAGTACGCTGGTAGCTTGCCAGGCTCTGCCGTGGGGGCGGGATACTCTTGGTAGCTTGCCAGGTTCTCCAAGAGGGACAGAGGAATCAAACCCAGGTCAGCCACGTGCAAGGCAAGCACCCTACCCTCTGTGTTATTGCTTCAGTCCAAAGATATTACTAGGTAGGGAAATTAAATGGTAACATGGTTAGAGGCTGATAATCCTCAGTCAAAGTTTCAGTGCTTAGATCAGAGTTAACTACAGTTACTGTTTAGTCATTCCAAAATAAACACATACACAGTATACACACACACACACAAAGTGTATAGATATAAAAGTCTTACATACTTCTATATATTTGGCTGGGAGAAGGAAATTTCCCAACTTACATCACAAAGATCCAAAGTCAGTTCTTCTTATACAGCCAGGTGCTGCTATTTAAGAAGAAGATGTTCGGGCCACAGAGATATCTCAGGTGGTAGAGCACATGCCTAGCATGAGTGAGGCCCCGAGTTCAACTCCCAGCACTAGCTAGGAGGAAAATCACTGTCACTGTCACTCATTGCTCATTAATTTGTCTGAGCAGGCACCAGTAACATCTCCATTGTGAGATTTTGTACTGTTTTGGGCATATGGAATACACCATGGGTAGCTTGCCAGGCTCTGCCATGCAAGCGAGATACTCTCGTAGCTTGCCGGGCTCTCCGAGAGGGACAGAGGAATCAAACCTGGGTCGGTCGCATGCAAGGCAAATGCCCTACCCCCTGTGCTATCGCTCCAGCCCTGGAGGATAATCACCAGACTATTTTGAAACTGCTCAGTGCTCTTATAGAAATGAAACATGGCCCATCCCCTGAGTAACTGCCCACGAAGAGAGCAATCGGGGAGGTCCTGCAAAGGGAGAATGCACAGGCTGATCGGCATTGCTTTTCTTACGAGGCGGTGAGAAAAATGGAACGTGGGACCCAAAGCCAACAGAAGAAATAATACTTTGCTTAAAGCTGAAGTTGCCTTTCCTTTCTTTCTGCAGCCACGCCATGTGTTCAACATGCTGAAGAAATACGTCCGTGCTGAGCAGAAAGACCGGCAGCACACCCTGAAGCATTTTGAGCATGTCCGCATGGTGGACCCCAAGAAAGCCGCTCAGATTCGCTCCCAGGTAAGCTCAGAGTCACTTCAGTCATCATCTGTAGCTTGGCTGATCAGCTTTGCTGCCCTTGGAGAAGATTGATCCCTGTAACCTGGAGTGGGGCACCTCCACAGGAAAAAGCTCTTTAATATCTATAAATCCTGAAGCCATGTTGGTAAACAACCCAATTTTCACATTTTGTGGGTTTGGACAATACTATGGAATGAAGTGCCTACTGTTCCTATTCATTACAGACCATTTAAGTTTCTGGCAAAAGAAATGAAGAAAACAAGTGGCTCATATCTAAGTTTCTAATATTGATTCAGCTCAATTATGGTAGAAAAATCATAAACTCCTTGCTTTGGCAGGATTGGGATAACAGTGAAATCCTATGATAATATATTTTATATTCCTGCATATCTAACAATTGAAACCTGGTGTTTTACCTCTATAAATCTGAAATTTTATGTTGTCCTAAATAAAATTTTTGTGTGCATGTCTACTAGGTATAATTCCATATGGATGTGTATTTTAAGTTCATATGTATAAATTCATATAGTTATAAATTTATGTATGTATATTTATGTGCATATGTGTATATATACATATATAATATGTGTGCATATGTGTATATTTGTGCATATATATGTATCACATATATGGTGTGATTCCAGTCAAGCCGAAATATGTTCTTCATTAGCTTAGCTTTGTTTTTTTGGCCCACACTCACCCGGTGGTGCTCAGGGCTTGCTCCTGGCTCTGTGCTCAGGGATGTCTCCTGGAAGGCTCCGGGGACCATATGGGATTCCAAGGACTGAACCCAGATCGGCCGCTTGCAAGGCAAGCATCCTACCCACTGTACTATTGCTTTGGCCCCTGAATCTATACAGGTTTGCAAAGAAAATTATATAGGACATCAGGGTCCTTTAGGGAGGAACAGTACTAGGAATCGGCATTGGGGAGAAAATAGCTTTTCAGTTGCTTTATTAGTTTGGTTGTGAGCTTAGAATTGACAGTTTATTTTCGGTGCTAGAAATTGAACTCAGCACCTCACAGCTACAAAGGCCTGGCTGCGGCTGCTGGACCACGTGTCTGGACCTGTCACTCAAAGCATAAAGCAGCTCCTGAGTTCGAGGACAAAAATATAGAGCAAGGAAAAGAAGAATGCCCTTGGAGAAAAAAAGCTCCAGCAGCCATTCTTCACTTTGATTCAGGATGTCTGTGTCTGTCTGCAGATAGACGGGGGAAATCAGTGTTCCGACTCCAAAGATGTTTCCCTGAGCCTGTCGTCTTTCCTTGCAGGTTATGACTCACCTCCGTGTGATTTATGAACGCATGAACCAGTCTCTGTCTCTGCTCTACAATGTACCTGCAGTGGCCGAGGAGATTCAGGATGAAGTTGGTAAGCAGGATCTTTGGATATTGTGCGTGGGGAAAATATTTCCCTTGTAAAAGAAAATCAAGGGAGTGGGCTCAACTGGGCAGGTAACCACAGTTGTTCTACTGCAGGGAAATTAAAGGAATCACTTCCTTTGGATGATGAAACCTTAGAGGCTGCCCCTAGCTCTCCCCTCAGTAATTACATCAGTCCCTAACTATCTTCCAAGACTGGGAGTTAGAGACTTGGCGTATGCTATATTTGTCTTATAATGAGCTACTTGTTGGGCTAGCCCTATCTGCATTTTTTTTTCTCATTGAATGAGCTTCGTAAGTATTACCTTATGATATCTTGATGCTTCACAGCTGGAAGGCAAACTCCTTCTTGATCTCTTAGTTATCTATTATCGTAATCTTTTTAAGCGGCGTGATATCACCATTTTGCAGGTGCAGATGTTAAAAGCAGCCGATTTAACTTATACTCATATCCTAAGTGGTACAGCAAAAAAAACGCAAAAACTGTGACCTCCTTCTTACCCGATTTCCTTCTTATGATCCGCTTGTCCTACCCCCATACCTCTTATACATTTTTTGACCTGTGACCCTATGGAATATTCTGGGACCTGACAGGTCATATATGGCACCTGGTTGAGAAACACTGTCTCAACTGTACTTTTGCTATCTTACGTCACTATCTTACAAGACTGCTTTCATATGACTGCCATTGAGACACTCTTCTGGAGCATAAGCCATTGGAAAAGTCAGTAGCCAATAATCTGCTCTCACCCCTAATTATTTATGACTCTTCATAATTAAATTATTAGAACTTTTTATTTAGCGATATACTACTGAAAATAGTGGACATGGATGAGTCATACTTCCACAGAACAGATGGTAACTCACAGCTATCTCCAGTACTTGAAAAATGCCAAGAATAGCGCAGCTCAGTAAATTTTAAATCTGTTTCAAGTAGGATATTTAGATCATTAGAGTCAAGGATTTTTTTTTCTTGAGAATAAAAAGGAAAATTCATCTAAGTTGCATTAAGAGCCTGTTATTTTTTTTTAATAATGTCATTCTGTAGTTACCAAATCCTGAAAGATAATTTTGGGAAAATATCTTTACTGCTTCCATTTTTAAAATCACTGTTTCCCATAGAAAGACAAGCTTGTGGAGAGGCAGAGAGAGTGTACAGCAGGTAGGGTGTTTGCTTTGCACATAGTGACCTGGTTCAGTCCCTAGCACCCCATATGGTCTCCTGAGCACAGAGCCAGGAGTAAGCCCTTTGCATCACTGGGTATGGTCCAAACCCTTTCCATAAAGGAAACGCTTGCTCTATAAATTATATCTGTGCCCCACTTGAACTCCTAACACCAAAGCTAAAGAAGAGAGCTTGCTGGGAAGAATGATTTTCTTGAATTGAGCTCAACCAGCTTATATAATTATTCCTTTGAGGAACATTTAAAAATAACTTACTTCAATGTAGAATTATAGATGAACCAAGATCGTCCATGGGTGCTAATTGTTTTAGCTGAATGGTACTATTTGAGAGCTCTTTGTACTATTCTCTTTTGTGTATGTTTAAATTTTACCATTATAGAACTTGGGAGTTCTCTTACTTTATAAATAGAATCTTCACAGAGTTCTCCTAGTTTATATCTCAGACTCTTTCTAATAGTTTTTAATTAAATTCTTTGTTATCCATCTGAGTTTTTTAAATCTGGCTTTCTATATATAAACAAACATTTTAATTACTTTTATTGAGTTATCACTGGTTTATTTAGCTTTTTGTATCTGTTTGTGTGCATCTGCATATCCAAGCTGACCATCAAATTTCCAGTGCTATGACAACCACCAAAAAATTTCCCACCACCACATCCTTTTGCCCTTCCTCCCATACTCTTCTTTTCCTTCCAGTAACCAGCATCATTTTCAACAAGGTCTAGGAGTTAGCATTTCTGTTTTCAGTCATCATACTTCATTTAGCATAGTGACCTCAAGTTCCATCCAGTTTGTCCCAGAGGGCATAATTTTATCCTTCTTAATGACAGAGTAGTAATCCATTGTCTTTGTCCAGTTATCTGTCGACTATTGTAAATAATGCTGCTCTGAATATAAGTATGCAAATATCCTTTCAAGTTGAAGGACTTTGTGCCATTTAGATAAATGTTAAGTGTGGTATTGGTGGAGCATATGAAATCTCTTTTTGGATTGGGGAGTCACACCCAGCAGTGCCAAGGGCTTACTCCTGGCTCTGCACTCAGGGCTCACTCATGGTGGGGTTCAGGATACCATACTGGGGTGCCTGGGCTCAAACCGTCAACCACATGCAAGGCAAGCACTCAGTCCCCTCCACTATTGCTCCAGAACCTCGGGTCTAATATTTAATTCTTTAATCCATTTGAGTTAAGTTTTGTGTAATGAGTTAAATAATGACCCAATTTTTTTATTTTCCATATAACAATCCAGTTTTCCAGAATCATTTGTTGAAGAGGCTTTTTCTTCTGCATTATATGGTTTTAGCTCCTTTAGCATAGGTTGAATTTTCATATGTACCTGGGGTCTTCTTGCCATTCTAATTAGTACCTCATGCCAGCCAATAATGATGTTCTTACATTCAGTGAGTGTGACAGCACTCCAACTTAGAGTTGAAGAAATTGATTCTTACAGAGAGGTCACTGACCAGGTTGATGAAAGTTGAATCAGAGCCAAGGGCCAGCTGTCTGAGTCCTACATGCATACTTCCTCTGGTACCTGTTCTCTCACAGGTCAAATTTTTCTCTGCTCAGTTTCAGGGTCTAAGGCACCAACTGTCCACCCTTACACTCTACTTTTTAATTATGTGTTTTCATGTCCAGCAAAGCACTAGCCTACATGTGTATTTTTTTTTCTGGGCTACGCTGTGAATATCTCCGCATCCCCAGAATCCAGCAGAGAGCATCTTTCGTCAATCTCTATCACTGTAGCCATGTGTGAAAGCAAATTCCCAGACTGCAGGGTTTGCATTATGAGGCTGCATTAAGTTGATCGTGTGCATACCTCCTAACCCCAAAGGCCCATCCTGAGCTAAGGAAGGATCCTTAGCACCCAACATAGATTTACACGAATCTCTTACCTCCACCACAACATTCTCTAAAGCTGAAAGGATGCTAGTGCTAAAAGGATTAGGCTGACAAAATGGGTACAGTTGGCAAAGGAATCACAACAGAGAGAAAAGCAGAAGTTCTAGGACCACAATTAATAACACTGCATTCGATTAATAACATTGCATTCATTCATGTACATCATCTCCATGACATTTTATTCTTTGGTCTTGGTTATCTTTTTAGTGCACATACTTTGGCATTTAATTTATTCTGTGTATTGTCCAGTTTGATTATTCAGTCAGCCACAATCCAAGCCCATTTATTCAATTAGTCTCAACAGTATGAGTTATCAATACTGCCCTGTTGTTTTACAAAAGCTTGCCTTTCATTATTTCATAATAATGTCTAGTTCTATTTAACTTATGTGCAAATTTGCATACTCATTTAAGCATACTCATTATGTGTTTCTGTCTTTTAAAAAAAAATGGTATTGGCATCTAAGTTATGAAGCCTTATTGCACAGAAAGGCTAGTGGCATTTTTTTTTAGAGGGGAAAGAATTCCTCTTAGTTAAAATTGCTATTCAGGAGTTTTTATTTTAATTCAGCAAATGGTAGGACAATTATTTTAATGAAAATATGCCTCCTAATAAATGCCCATATTCTGTCTTAATCATCTTTTAGCCTTTCAAAAAAAAAAAAAAAGCAGAATCCCTTCATTGCTGCATTTGTTCAACTTGGCCTTTTTTTTTGTCAAATTGCTATTTTAGAATGATTAGTTATTTTGGCCCTTTATAATCTTTCTTAAATCTGTGCTAAAAGGATTCTGTTCTACTCTGAGGTTATTTATCAAAATGCTGCATTTCTCAACTACCTCAAGGCTAAAAATATTGTAGCTCTCAATTCAGAGATGGCAGTTTTCACAGAATGCACTAATGAACAATTTCTGAAAAGGGCCCTAGGAAGGAAGGGGGAGGAAGGCAAATGGTTTTATACCCTGTTTTTCTTTCTTTTAACATTCAGAATTAATTTTTGAAAATGGGTTTTTATAAACCAGATGTTGAAAGGCTCTCTAGCTGAACAAAATTCATAATGAATGGGACAGAATGGAAGTATAGGGCAAGAGATCGAAAAAATTCACTAATGAAAGAATGCTTGTGAGTTTTTTACTACAGTTTGACTGTAGCCATTTGATAAAATTTTCTATTCTTTTGGGGGAAATATGGCATTCTTATCTCAAAAACAATGTTTCCATTCTCTGTTCTTAAGAAACCTATTGATTTGGGGATTTAATATATCCCAAGTTGCCTGGGTTTAAAATCGGATATTTGCAGCTTTCTCCAGAGCAGCAAAATAAGGCATTCATTATTACTGAGAATTTTAAGTATCTGTATGTAGAATTGTTAGTCAGTGAAGGACATCAAGGAGAAGAAAATCATAAAGTAAAGTGAGAACTGTCAACTTACTCTTTCTATTCTTTGTTTTCCATTAGCAATAACTTGAAAGTGCACGTAATTTTTATATATTTTACAGCTAATTTAAGTATTTGGAAGAAGGTATATTTATTTATCTCATGAATCAGTGTCGTCAGAGATGTCTTCCTCCTTTGGTTTTAGAAAAATCTCAGTACCACTTATTTTAGCCTAACCCAATATGGTTATCTGAATTAGCTATGTGACCAGTGGGGTGTTTTTTTTTTTTTTTTGCCTACTTCTAAATGTGTATCTTTATCTCCCTCTGGTTTTGGAAGCCAGTGCTTCCAAAATAGAACCACTCAATTTATAAATGAGCCGATGAAAATAGAGAGCCAAAAGTAGGAAAGTATACTGCAACAACAGCACCTGCTTTTCTAATGCTCTGCCTACAGTATTGAAATGTCCCTACACAGCAAAAATTGTACAGGTATCAAGGCCAATGAATTTGATCCTTCAGATTCACTTGGTCTATAAGCAGTCTTAAGCAGTTATAGTTTTTAAGTATTTAACTCACCAGTGGTAACTAGTTTCATGCTTTGTCTACATTCAGTCTCTATAATATTTTTGAATATAATATAGAAGCTGGTTTTGTGCTTAAGAGTTTAATTATTAATTCTGTAAATCTAGGGTGTTCTCTGAAAACCACTAATAAGGTTTTTGGACTTTAGCATATTAAAATTGTTGGCATGAATAAATCAGGAAAACAAATTATTTTTTAGCTTTTTTATTTAGCTTAGGATGATTTTCAATATGCTTAATGGTGGGTGGTTCTCTAAGTACCTAATTCCAGCACCACACCATCACCAGTGTACTTACCTTCCTCTCCCAAGGTCTCAAATATTCCTCCCTTTCAACTCACCCCCACCAAGCTCAGTTCTATGGGTTAGTCTTCCCCTTGTGTTATGGTTCATCCTTTGTTACTCCCTTGCTCTATATCTTTTAAGTCCCACATATGGGAGCAGTCATTCTGTATCCTTTTTTTTCTGACTAACTTCACTCAGCATGATATCCTTTAGTTCCATTTATGTCCTGGCAAATTGCATGATTTCATCCTTTTTGAAAGCTGCATAGTAATCCATTGTGTATATATACTACAGCTTCTTGATCCTTTCATCCATAGTTAGGCATTTATGGGCACTTTAGGAAAACATGTTAGTATCTTTCTAGTTCTTTTTTGTTTGTTTTCTTTATATTTTTGGTTTTTTTTTATATTTCTGATGCCTAACATAGTACAGCAGTTAGGATGAATGCCGAGCTTGCTTAATTCCCAATCCACGTGTTTTCCCTCAGGCATCATTGGGTGCAGCCATTGAGCCCCCCCTCCCCCGCCCACTGCCAACAGTTTTGTAAATCACAGTGAATAATTTTTTCACTTATTTTAAAAATATTTGGCATGGCATAGGAATAACATTGAACCTGTGGTCAATTATGGAGTGTAACTGTTGTGATTTTCTAAGTGATTTTTTTTTATAAAATGTTAATTACTTGAATAGATCTACAGTATAAAAGATTGTACCTGGACCCCATGTAGGAGAAATGATGTTTCCATGTAGCTGGAAAATTAATAAAACCTGCTATCACGTTTGACTCCAAACTTGGGTGAAGCGCAAGCAAATTTCTTAGCGATGAATTTCCCATCAACCTCTTCATTGTGTGTGGTGCAGGCCACCTGTGCCAAGGAACCATGTAGCTTAAATCAGTGTCTCCCACACCAAGCCCTTCGAGCTCCTACCGTGATGCAGTGCCATTCTCAGGGCTTTCCGTGACTCACTGGCTCTTGGGAATGGCACTGTAATCTGAATCAAAAAGTCCCCAAAGAAATTCTAACTAAAATGATTGGAGAGCAGAGCCAGACCATGATGGTGGCTGCTAGACTGCATCCTGGCATGAAAACCTACAGCAGATGTGTCCTGGTTGTTTTTGGGGGGTTTTGTTTTTTTTTAATACAGTCTTGGGAATAGTGAATGAGCTCAAATTAGAACAAGGGCCGGTTATTTTGTTTTTAACACCAAAAAAAAAAAAAAAAACCATGTTTTACAAGAGAAGAAAAGTCTGTAGTGAGATTGCCACCCTGAATATACACATGAATTTGAACTGAGACTAAGCTGCCGTATGATTTTACAAAGACTAACTGGGAATGAGATGTGTTTGCAAGGAATGTTAATTTACCTCTTGTTGTTCATCTCCCAAACTTGTTTGTGTGATGCACATTGCAAGAAAGCTCCATTACTCTTGTTTTGTTTTGTTTCGTTTTGTTTTGTATTGAATCACAGTGACAAAGCTGCTCATGATTGGGTTTCAATCAAACAATGTCCCAACACCTGTCCCTTCACTAATGTACATTTCCTACCACCAGTGTCCCCAGTTTCCCTCCTGCCACCCTAAACCCCGCCTCTACTGGAGATAACTTTTCTTCTTTTCTTCCTTCTCTCCTATTACTCTTGGTTTTTTAATTTTGTTTTTGTTCGGACCACATTCGGTGATGCTCACAGGCTACTCTTGGCTTTATGCTCGGAGGTTCCTCCTGGTGGAGCTGAGGCTTGAACCAGAGCCAGCCTCCTTCAAGGCAAGTGCCTTACGTCTCTTGCTTTGTGGCCCTGGTGTTACTCTGTCAAGAACACTCCTGCCATCTAGGCTTCTGAACCTTTATTCACTGGTGAGTTATGAACCACAAGTTAGCACCACCAGGACTAACCAGCACTCAGCCTCATTACACGGTTGAATTTAAATTATTTGGCGCATCCATAAACTTTGTGGTATTGCCAAATTTTTTAACAACAATTCAGTGACCTCCCCATTTAAGAAGCTAGGATTCATACTCTAAAGTGTAAATCTACTCTGAGTGTAAATCTAACCTGGTATAATTAAAGGTATAATTTTTTTTTTTTTGCTTTTTGGGTCACACCCAGCAATACTCAGGGGTCACTCCTGGCTCTGCTCTGCACTCAGGAATTACCCCTGGCAGTGCTCAGGACCATATGGGATGCTGGGAATCAAACCCGGGTCAGCCATGTGCAAGGCAAACGCCCTACCCGCTGTGCTATCACTCCAGCCCCTAAAGGTATAATTTAAGGTATAATTTTACCTGAGAGATCAGGGATGGGGAGATAGTTCAGGGGCTAGAGATATTTTGGAAGGGCCCAAGTTCGATTTGTCCTACCCTTATTCCTGAGCATCTTCTCTTAGTCAGGCTCTAGCACTGAATAGCAGGCCGAGTTTGCCAGATATAACCAGGACTGTGCCCAGAAACTCCAGGCACTGCTTGGCAAGGAAGAAAGACAGAGAAAGCGAGAGAAGGGGTAGGAAAAGGAGTGGAAGGGAAGGAAAAGGAAAAAGGAGATCAACACATAAATCTGTTGCAAGTTATGAAGTATAATGTTTACTTTTTTTTTTCAATTTTGATAGTTTCTATTTCTTTTTATTTTTTTTAATTTTTTTTATTGAATCACCATGTGGAAAGTTACAAAGCTTTCACTGTTTACTTTTTATGATCAAAGTAGGACTCAAAGGTTTTTTTTTGGCCTTTGTGTGAAACTCAGAGGTGAAAGGTCAGGATGTTATTTTAAATATTGTTGGCAGCCATTGATCTTAGACATTAGATTTAAAATATCTTATTTGTTGTCTTTGTTGTTTTTTTTAATTTGTTTTTTGTTGGGGGGACCAGTGGTGCTCAGGGCTTGCTACTGTCGGTGCACTTGGGGATCACTCTTAATGGATTCAGGGGACCTTATGGGATGCTGAGGATTGAACCCAGATCAGCCACATCAAGGCGTGCCCTGGAGTACTACCATTCCAGCCTGTTGTGTTTAAATTTTTATAATGAGTACTTATTTACAAGTACTCTTTTTGTTTTTTAACTGAATTGCCGTGAGATAGACAGTTACAAAGCTGTTCATGAGCTGGAGCAATAGTACAGCGGGTAGGGTGTTTGCCTCGCATGCGGCCGACCCGGGTTCTATCCCCGGCATCCCATATGGTCCCCTAAGCACCGCCTGGAGTAATTCTGGAGTACAGAGCCAGGAGTAACCCCTGAACATCGCTGGGTGTGACCCAAAAAGCAAAATTTGTTTTAAAAAAATAGCTGTTCATGATTGGGTTTCAGTCATACAGTGTTCCCACACCTGTCCCTTCACCAGTGTGCATTGCCCACCACCAGTGCCCCCAGTTTCCCTCCCGCCAACCCAACCCTCCCGCCACCACCAGCAGCCTGCCTATCCCTGGCACTTTTCTTCTTTCTCTCTCTCCTTTTGGGCCCACATGTGCTCTTGACCTCCATTTCTATCCTTTTTTTGGTACAGGAGTTGCTGACTCCTGACTGTCTTGCTCCTGCCTCTGTGTCTATATTTTTAAGGGGGCGACATTTCAGCGGGCGCCCCCAGAGCCCGACAGCAGTTTAGAGCAGCAGTTTCTGCTTAGCTGCTGCTTCAACAATGAACTTGGGAAGACTGCCCCTCCAGCCCGACTCGACTGGACTCAGGACCCACTGGAGAGAAGGGGGGACAAGCAAACGAGAGCGACATCGGGACAGTGAGGGAGGCAGTTGGGCCCTGGGGTAGTGGCAATGCCATCACTGTGTGCGTCCGATCCCTAGGCATTAACGCTGGGGCTGACCATGTTACAGAACTACGGTAAGAAAATTAAAAGTAGAGACGGGAGAAGAGGCAGCCGCAGGGTTTGCGCCTCTCTCAAAAGCGGCAGCCTGAGCCAGCCTGGCGCTGGCAAGCTGCCTGTTGGTTCTGTTTCAGACGCTGTAATAAATAGTGAGGTGAAGCTCGGAGACGGGGAGCGGGTTGCTACTCTGAAGCTTTGCCAAGCAAGGAAGGAACTTCCTGGGGCATGAACAGTGGGGAGCCGGGAATGCAGAAGGGAACATGTAGGCATAGGATGATATTTATTTACATTTCAGACGTTTTATATTTAGGAAATTCTAGAAGTACAACCTGTTTTTTAAAAATGAAATAACATCTGGGCTGGAGCACAGCGGGTAGGGTGTTTGCCTTGCATGTGGCCGACCCGGGTTCAATCCCCGGCATCCCATAGGGTCCCCCAAGCACTGCCAGGAGTAATTCCTGAGTGCAGAGCCAGGAGTCACCCCTGAGCATCGCTGGGTGTGACCCAAAAAGAAAAGAAAATAGAAATAACATTGCTTTATAACATTAGATAAAGTCCTGGGCGGGGAGCAGTGGGAGGAGGGGGTAGCAGTGGGTGGGGGCTGGAGATACACCCAGCAGTGCTCAGGGGGTCTGTGTTTGGTGCTAGAGATCAAACCCAGGCCAGTCACATGGAAAGCAGGCACCTTGCCCACTGTACTATCTCTTTAACCCAAGTTTTTTAAAGATTGCCATTTCTGGAGCAATAGCACAGGGGGTAGAGCGTTTGCCTTGCACATGCTGACCCAGGTTTAATTCCCAGCATCCCATATGGTCCCCTGAGCACCACCAGGAATGATTCCTGAGTGCAAAGCCAGGAGTAACCCCTGTACATCACTGGGTGTGGCCCAAAAAGCAAAATTAATTAATTAATTAATTAAAAGATTGCCATTTGAAATCCCAGGTTACTCTTTTTTCAAAAGAGGTCTTTGTTTTATATAATAACTTTTTCTATAAAACAGTCTTCATTTTATTAACTATTATTGACTTTGAAAAATTAAAATGGATTTACTCCCAAATGAGAGCTAATATATTTAGTAGAAAGGGAAGATGTCAAACATGTCCTTCTTTGAATTAACATATGCTAGGAAAATTATCTTGTATCTAGCTGGACTTGGAATAATTAATTTTACATGCTATAACCTCTCAGTTATATTGAAATTTTTTGTTAAAATTTTATCTGCATTCAATTTTTTCTTCACTCAATGACCCTGATCAATAACATGGACTTCTTCCTATTTTTAAGTTTCCCAAGATACCAGAAGCTGTTATCTGCAGTTTTTATAGTGAAACCTGGATAGAATTTTTTAAACTGTTAGAGCTCTGTAATATTCTCTGTGAAATAAAAGAAAACCAGCAATCTGCTGAGATATAATAGATACATAACTTAGTTCTCAGTCTTCCCTTTAATTGTTAAGGGAATGTTGCTGGGTTATATATATCAAGGATATATACATACACACACACACACACACACACACACACACACACACACACTGCTCGTTTCACAGGAGTTAGGCTAAAATGGGGACTTTGTAGAGAACAGTCACACATGGCCACTGTGCAAATATGATATGCATATTTGAGAAATGTTCTGTATATTTTTATTTCCCTCACATGAGGTACTTAGAATAGCCATTCACAGGGGTTAAAAGTAGAATGGCAGTGCTCAAAGTCTGGGAGGAGGCAGAGAGAGTTGGTGTCTTGTGGTTTTGGCTTTGGGGCCCACACTCAGTGATGCTAAGGGCTGACTCCTGGCTTTGTACTCAGGGATCACTCATTGTGGACTGAGGGACCACATGGAGTCCAGGAATGGAACCCAGGTCTGCCGTATGCAAGACAGGTGCCCTACCCACTGTACTATCTCTTCAACCCCAAGAGTTGTTGTTTAAAGGGGACAGTGTTTGTGGAAACTATAAGTTAACTCTGGAAATGGGAAGCCAATAATTGTACCTCATTGTTCAAGTACTATATATGGGGCCAGAGTGATAGTACAGCCGGGAGGGCATTTGTGTTGCATAAACTGACCCAGGTTTGATTCCCTTCATCCAGTATAGTCCTCCAAGCACCACCAGGAATAATTCCTGATCCCAGAGTCAAGGCAACCCCTAAGCATTGCCAGGTGAGACCCAAAAGGCCAAAAATGAACAAACAAAAATATCGAATACTTAATATTAGTAAGCAGTCCACTTAAAAATGGTTGAAATAATAAAGTTTGTGCTACCTGTCTACCACCATTTTTAAGAAGATGAGTATTCTTATCACTTGCCAATATGAACAGCATGGAAATCCCAGAATCTCTTCACGAACATAAGATCTTCCATAAATATTTGCTTCACACCTGCCATATTAAAGATTCCATGTTTATTGTCCCAGAAGTGTCAAGTGCAGGACACAGTCTTTTTTTTTTCTTCCCGTTTTTTATATTATGACATCTAAACATTTTTAATATTAAGACACAGTGATTTACATAGTTAATCATAGTTGAGTTTCTGCTGTGCCTTGTTCCAACACCAACCCCACCTCCGTTGGTGTCTGTTTCTCTCCACCACTGTCTCCAGGTTCCCTCTCACCCCTCAGGCTGCCTCCTCAAGGGACACATTTTTCAGTTCGGTTGTTTGTATCTCACGCTTGCACCGTGGTTTGGCTCTGTAGTTTAGATACAAACAGATACCACCCATATGCTGAAGACCCCTGATCCCTACCCCTCCTCCACCCTCCCATCTTTCTTTACTCTTCCCGCCTCCAGCTTCTTTCCTTCCTTGTCCTTATTTCTGTCATCGAGGGCCCAGGGTAATCTGGGTATCCCGCCCTTTGATGCCATGCATCCCCTCCTCCTGATTTCCTTGTTTATGCCTCGGATCACCTGGTATCTGCAAGACACAGTCTTTCTACCAAGTCATTTAGAATCTGCTAAGGAGACTTTGGGAACAGAACTGAGGTACCCGCGTGACGATGAGGGATGTTGATTGCCACGTCTCCTCGCATTAGGTTTATCATCTGACATCCGTTCCTCATTCCCACAGCACACTCTGCAGAACATCAGAGGAGGGAAACTTCATTTTCAGCTGGCTTCACCACATCATTTCAAACTCTCAGGGAAAATGTGATATACGCCCAAGACCAGATATATTCTAGTCTCTCCGTATTTGTTCAGCCTCACTGCCAATAGCCTGTTAAAACCGGGTGTTTTTTTTTTTTCAACTTCAACTACTTGTCTTTGAAAATGCTAAGGGTGTAAGAAATACTTCTCTTAGGCACCTACGATTTAGCAGTGAGATATTTCCCCAGCTCAAACACTCAGGGTCCTTCAATACAGGTCAATGCTAAGATCTTAGAAAAGAATGTAAATGTTGGTTGCACTGTTCATCTTGCAAGGTGTGGCATTATTCACTGTACCATTGTCTCCCCAAGCAGCGTTCAGGGCTTACTCGTGGTCTGTGCTCAGAGATCACTCCTGGCTGAGCGTAGGGAACCGTATTGGGTGCTGGGTGGGGATCTTACTAGGGTTGACTGCGTGCAACAGAAGTGCTGTACCTGCCGGATAATCTCCTCGGACTCAAATCCAAACCCCTGGAGTTTTAGAAAGTCTTGACATTTATTTTTTAAACACAGAATGAACACTTGGAGCAAACTAATGAAATACAGGTATTTTTGAAGATGGTAACAATGACAGGAATAGCTTTTCAAATTTTTACCGAGACGCTATCTAAATAGTTTTCGAATTGCTATTGGCAATATCAGTCATTATCAGGAAAATGGGGCTGGGGGAGGGGGGGTGGGTAAATTTTTCAAGTATCAAGAATAAATTAAGGCTGGAGGAAATATCTTTCTTTTTCGCTTTTTGAGTCACACCCAGCGATGCACAGGGGTTACTCCTGGCTCTGCACTCAGGAATTACTCCTGGCGGTGCTCGGGGGACCATATAGGATACTGGGAATCGAACCCGGGTTGGCCACGTGCAAGGCCAATGCCTGACCTGCTGTGCTATTGGTCCAGTCCCTTTTTCCGGGTTTTTTATTTTTTGGAGGAAATATCTTTCTAATCCAATAGTTTGGCTCTGCCAGAATGCATCTAGACTGAGTCTCTGCTTCATTCTCTTGCCTGCCTTGTGTCAGAAAAGTAATTTCTCAACCCTTGAAAGCCTTCTTTCCCTGGAGGAAGAAGTCTTCTTGTACCTGATGACATCCTCAGGTATAAGAAGACTTACGGCAAGATTGTGTGGATTTCCTAAAACAAATTGTCCCCAAAAAAGGACTCCACTGCCTACCTGTTGATTAGCATGACATCCACATGTGAGTCCGATATTGTATGAAAATATGAGTTGGTTTTACTTTCTCAACCTCATGAGCAAATAAAATAGAAAATGGAGGACGTGCGATGGACGTTCCTCAACCCGGTGGAGCATTTGTTTCCTTCCTGCCTTCCCCGCGAGCCGCATCCACACTGCTGCCAACACCTCTCCAGAGAACAGGAAAATGGAACTGAACGTGTCAGCCTCAGATTAAGGTTTCTGGGTGATGCCATCATTTGGTCGAAATCAGACACTGAGAATGTATGGAAAATTGGCCAAGGCCCTAGGGAATCACTGGGTCTTGCGAAAGCCTGTCAGAAATCAGAGATCTTCTGGTACTAAGGAGTGGGAAAATAAATGCTTTTTCTTTTCTTTTTTTTTTTAAAGGAGGTGAGAACATATTAGAGCAGAATTGGGAGCCCTCAGTGAGAGTCTGAATCTGGCTGGTCTAGTTTTATTGATGGTCTTGGGGTGCTTGGAACCCGTGAAGAGGAGAGGCCGGTGTGATGGTTGATTCCCTTTGACATTTGAGCTTTCTTGACTGCCCTTTTTAATTTTTTTTTAAAAATTGCTAGAGTGGGATGGGTACTCCTGGCAATGATAGGGTGAGAGTGGAGTGCTGGGGACAGAACCTGGAGTTCCCACACGTACACCCTGCATTTCTGCCCTTTGAGCAGTCTCCCTGCCCCGACTTCTGTGACCTTGTGCCATGAGCCATCAATGCCAGCCATCATCTTGCATTGATGATGTCTTTGGTACAGTTGATCCGAGTCCTGGAATGTGAGTGTCTCCTGAGAACTCATCCAAAAGTCTCCTTGGAAAATTCACTCCCCATGAAAATTGTTATTCAGGAAACCTGGTTGATTCATCTCTTCTTGAAACCAAGTAGAGCATAATAATTTGCAAGCGTTCTTGTTAAAATCGTCCCGGATCCCACTTCAGACCTACAGAAATATGGCTCTTTTTTTTTCCCAACTCCCTGCTGATTCTAAAATATGCAGTTTTGGACATTCATGCTGGATAAAATGAAAAATGCTAGAAAAGATTAGGGTTGGAGAAATATTACAGGGACTAATGCTACTTGTCATATTCGCAGCTGACCCGAGGTTGACCCCTCAGGATTGCTGGTCCCCCCAAGCACTGCCAAGAATGACACCCTCCCAACCCCCCCAAAAGTCATCATTTGTGTTGATACAAAAGAATAAGGATCCAACATACTTTGATTCTCTTTTTATCAGTATTGAACATAGGAAGTGATCACTGTCATTGTTGAAAATTAAATGATGACCTAGTAGTCATGTGGATTTCTCAAGGTACTTTATTTCCAAAGTGGTGCTTGTGTAAAATATTATGGCAAAGCACTGCTGAATGTCACACGCATTGGGACCTTATTTAGGTGTCTCGGCATTGATGGCTGTTTTTATTTGCGTAAATCATAACTAATTAGCTATGAAAAGGGATAAGCCTCTACTGTCTAATGGCTTCAATGAGCTCCATCTGAAAGGAAAAGAGCAAGACAGGACAGGAGTCAGTCAGCCAATGAAATATTTTCTAACAGTCTTCATTTTCTCTTTGATTGGGTCTTTCAGAGCGTGCCTGTGTACGGCTGTGTTTACCAGAATCTTTGCCTCTCTCTTCAGATTCTTCACTTTCTATTAGTGATCCTGACGTTTTTATGTAAGGAAATTATCCACTTAGGCTCTCTTTAAATCCAAAGTGATATTATCTGAGTAAGAGATGAAAGGGGAAATTGACACCGAACGTGTAGTGTTGTCAGCATTGTAAGTGACATGTAGGAATCTTGGGGGATTGTCAGAAAGCCTGGTGTTAGCATAGGAACCGTGTGTCGTAGCAAACTGACAAAAAAATATTGCCAGTAAAAGGCATTTCATGTACCAGCTTCAGATGCCAAATCTGAGAGGCCGCTTGCCCTGTTAAGCAATGCTGTCCATATACCTTACAGAGTCTTATACTTCTTATATCTTCCACAGTGTCATGTGTCTTTATACAGGGAAGCCAGTGGTGTTTCTTTGCTTCCTTAGGTATCTTATGTGGAGGCCTGGCTTAGAAACCATAGGCCATCTCCTCTCTTAGCTCCACCCCCCAATCAATAAATGGCATAAATGGAAATGCCCCAGACATATAGAAAGAATTGTCATTTGGGTAATTCACTCCACTGGTAATAAAGACAGGTAGCAAAGGAGAGTACTTGAGGGTCTCCTTGGCAAAGGATCACAGAGTCAAGGAAAAATGAAAGATGCCTAAGTCAGGTACATTTTCAAACCTGAACTTGGTCATGTCTTAGTAGATCACTGGGGGCCAGAGTGATCGTCCAGGGTTAAGCACTTGCTTTGCATGCAGACACCCCCAATCCAAGCCCTGCTACCACTTTGCGTCTAGGCCTAGCCAGGAGCAAACCCCAAGCACAGAGTCGAGAATATTCCCTGAGCACTTCCAGGTGTGGCCCCAAAAACTCCCATAAAAATAAAATAGCTCATTGCTGTGGAAGGGGTAGGAAAGCGCTTTGTCATGCATCCTTCATGTCACTAATAATTTCCCCTAACCTGCTCACTTGTAGTTTCACATTTTCAAAAAAAGAGAGGTGAAAAAGAATACTCCCTTCAAAAAGTTCTGGTCCTCTTTTTCTCCCGGGGAGAAGACTAATAGGATGTCTCAGCTTTAGCTTATAGAGGAAAAAATACCATCGACTGGGGACTAGACACAACAGACATTTAGTGCTTCACAGTCCTGGAGGCTGGAGAGCGGGCCCTGAGGTCACTCTCCCAGGTTTGCAGACCCTTACCCCCCTGTGACTGCGCAAGGCTGCTCAGTGTGTGAATGTGTGTGCAGTGACAGACGCCTGGGGTCTCTCTCAGCTGACCATACCTGGCAATGCTCAGGGGCTACTCCAGGCTCTGTACTCAGGGTCTCCGAGTGGTACACAAGGGACCATGTACCAGGAATAGGCCCCGTGCCACGCAAATACCTTAGGCCCTGAACTGTCCGCAGCCCCTAAATTTTGTTTTAGACAGATCCAATATACCGCAACCTTTTGAGTGCACGTAGATTTTTTTTATCCTCAGAAAGTTTTTTTATCCTCGAAGACCTTTTTCATGCTTCTGCACCCTAAGTCTCTAAATGATCCACTTTAACTTAAAAAGTGTAGCACTGCACTGTAGCACTGTCGTCCCGTTGTTCATCAATTTGCTCGAGCGGGCACCAGTAACATCTCCATAGTGAGATTTGTTGTTACTGTTTTTGGCATATCGAATACCCACGGGTAGCTTGCCAGGCTCTGTCATGCGGGTGGGATACTCTTGGTAGTTTGCCAGCCTCTCTGAGAGGGACAGAAGAATCGAACCCGGGTTGGCCACGTACAAGGCAAATGCCCTACCCGCTGTGCTATCGCTCCAGTCCAACTTAAAAAATGTAAACTAAAACACAAAGGCATTAAAGTTCAGAGCCAGACCCGACAGATATAAAAATGAGTATCTATACTTTAAAAATAATAAGACCTTTTTGTTACCCGAATAGTGGTCCTTTAGTTCGGTAGGATGAAACTATGCCTTGCATGCAGGAGGGCTGGCTTTGGTCCTCTGAGCCCTGCTGAGAATGATCCCTGAGTGAACACTGCAGGGTGTGTGCCCCAAACTAGAATAAAGTTTTTGGCTTTTTGGTTTTCTTTCCAGTTTAATTTTAAGAAGCCGCCCCAGAGCCATAGAATTAGTACAGGAGTTAAGGTACTTGCTTTGCACGTGGCTGACCCTGGTTCAATCCCCCAGCATTACCAGATGTGACCCTTGGACAACTCTAGGTGTGGCCCAGACACACCCACTGCACCAACCCTCCCACCACTACCACCACTGTCACTGTCATCCCGTTGTTAATTGATTTACTCGAGCGAGCATCAGCAATATCTCTATTCCTCCCAGCCCTGAGATTTTAGCAGCCTCTCTTTACTCATCTTTCCCAGCGATTGGAGGCTCTTTCAGGGTCAGGGGAATGAGACCTATCATCCTGTCATTACTGGTTTTAGGATATCGATTACGCCACGGGTATCTTGCCAGGCTCTGTCCATGCGGGCGGGGGATACTTTCAGTAGCTTGCCAGGCTCTCTGAGACATGTGTGTGTGTGTGTGTGTGTGTGTGTGTGTGTATTAAAACTGGCTAAAATGGGTCAAGGAATATAAATAGCGGAAATACAAGTTTCAAGCCAATAAAGTAAAATAAGGGCATCACTATATATCTCAGAAATGTTGGGCTGGAGTGATAGCATAATGGGTAGGGCGTTTGCCTTGCATGTAGCCGACCCGGGTTCTATTCCTCTGCCCCTCTCGGAGAGCCCGGCAAGCTACCGAGAGTATCTCACCCGCACGGCAGAGCCTGGCAAGCTTTCCGTGGCATATTCAATGTGCCAAAAACAGTAACAACAAGTCTCACAATGGAGACATTACTGGTGCCCTCTTGAGCAAATTGATGAGCAACGGGATGACCATGATACAGTGATGTTATATATATATATATATATACACCACCAGTACCAACAACAACAAAAATAGCAGCTCACTGAAGAGGAGAGAAAGTTGATCATGTTTAAATGTTTGTCCACACTTATCTTTATGTCTGGCTGGTGAATGTGCTAAGTTTCCAGTATGTCAGCAGGACAGACTAGGTGATGTCCAGAGCAGAGACCCACAACCACGTTCCACTCACTGTCTTCTCTCCTCCCTTGAGCCAAAGGATCCCAAATAACTCAAAAGTTTCCATTTAGGGGCTGGAGTGATAGCACAGCGGGTAGGGCGTTTGCCTTGCACGCGGCCGACCCGGGTTCAAATCCCAGCATCCCATATGGTCCCCTCAGCACCGCCAGGGGTGATTCCTGAGTGCATGAGCCAGGAGTGACCCCTGTGCATTGCTGGGTGTGACCCAAAAAGCAAAAAAAAAAAAAAAAAAAAAAAAAAAAAGTTTCCATTTAATGCTCAGTGTGGGGCTGGAGCAATAGTACAGCAGGTTGGGCATTTGCCTTGCACATGGCCGACCCAGATTCGATTCCCAGCATCCCATATGGTGCCTGAGCACTGCCAGGAGTCATTTCTGAGTGCAGAACCAGGAGTAATCCCTGAGCATCTCTGGGTGTGTCCCAAAAAACAAACAAACAAACAAACAAAAACACTCTGTGCCTGGGATATTTTCTTGCACAATTCAAAGGCTAATAAGAAAAACTTCAAGGCTACAGAAGAATGTACTTGTGGTCCTGGCTTGTCAGAGGTGAAACCTGAAGAGCAGTGTGTGTTCAGCTTTCTCCAGGGCTCCGTCTGCCCGCGTTTCCTGCACATCCGGTGCTAAACATAGATAGTTTAGACCTCAGACTCAGTTTTGGCACTCGAGGTGGTAGTGTTTTCATCACCCTGGAGTTAGTAAAACCTGAAACCTGCCAGGCATTTGCCACACCATGGTGTGCTGCCAAGGGCAGCTCAGTTTCCGGCTTCTTAGATATGATGTGACACCATCCTCTGTGTTTACACGATCGTGGTGGTGCAGCCCCTTCTACTTCCTGGCCGAGCTGAAGAATTGATACTTAAACGCCGGCATCCACAATTCCCATGGTGTCAGGATAAGACCGAAGCCATGTGACGAGCAGGAAAGGGAAGGGGTGGTGCTCCCCGTAGCAGGGAGGGGAGTAGCAGAGAGGGGAAGTGAAGGAGCCACGGAATCTCCAGTTGAAACATTGTCTGGTGGTTTGGGTTATTGTTTGGTTGTTTTTTGGGGGGTTGGGAGCCACACTTGGGATGCTCAGGAGTTACTCCTGGCAGGATCAGGGGACCATCTGGGGATCACACCAGGGTCAGCTCTCTGCAAGGCTCGTACCCTTCCCTTTCCAGCCGAGTGTCTGGTATTTGGAGGGAAAACATTCCCGCACAAATGGGACTTTGTTAGACTACTAGCAGAATCTTTACTCTTCCTAACGTGCCTGTCATATCCTGTTGCCATGGAAGAAAGGGCCAAGAACAGAGAAACTCCCCCCCCAAAAAAAAAAAAATCAAAAGCACTCTATATTCCAAAGTGTGTCCATAGAATCAGGCTTCCTCTGAATCTCCTAGAATTGTTTGTTAAGGCTTTTTGTGGGTTTTTTTGTTTGGTTTTGGTTTTTGTGCCACACCTGGCAATGCTCAGGAATTATTCTTGGCGGTGCTTGGGGATCAAACCCTGATCAACCCTCACCCCCTACTGTACTGACTTCCATCCCGAGTTGCTTCTGGCCCAGATCCATTCCTTTCTCTTGCCTGCTTCTGCTATAGCAGTCCTTGGGGGATGTTCCTGGAAGGGCTCGGAGATTCACCACTGCAGACCCTGCCTCCGTCTTGGCAGCATTTCCTCCTGTCTCCTGCATGATCTCAAGCCTTCCTTACTCCACTAGGGTCCAGCCGACTCTCAATATATGCATAAGATCTCATCTTCCTTTCAACCTATCTGTAAGACCCGACTTCCAAATAAGGTCGATAGTCACAGCTTCTTGAGGTAGAGCTTAAACATACCTTTGGAGGAACCACTGTTCTCCCTATAACCCGCAGTTACTTTTTTCCTTTTCCTTGACTTCTGCAAAATCCAGAAAATTGCCCAAGCTTTCTTCGAAAATGTAAAATATGTCAAAGGGCTTTATGTCTCAGATTTATGACCTTCATTTTAAAAAATAATAATTTCCATACTTAATTGTACAAGTTGTGAGGGGTTTAGAATGCTTTGCATTTGCTTGAAGCTGATTAATGAGTAAATATGTAAACCGTGGCTGTTTTAATTAGCCAGGGTTAATTAATGTTTACTGCACTTGGAAGATGAAAAGACATGTATAAATGCACCATAATGTGAATCATTTTTTAATTTGTTGTTGAAACCTAAACTGCGTTCGAATAAAGATTGCTTATATAACACTGCAAGAAAGAAAAGAGGGGGTAATTAATGTAAAGGGTTCTAATTTTGAGGCGAATTAATTATATACAGTGGGAGATGATTATGTTTTAATATTGTATATTCAAAGAAAGGTCATTCCTTTTGGTGGCAGGGAGGTGGGGGGGCCACACCCAATGATACTCAGGAGTTTCTCCTGGCTCTGTGCTCGGGAATCACTCCTGATGGTGCTCAGAGGATCATATGGGATGTCAGGGGTCGAACCCAGGTCAGCCACATGCAGTCACTGTTCAGTCATTCCAGCCCAGGTCATTCCATATTTTAATCAGTCTAAAAAGGAAACAGTAAAAAGACCGGGTGGGTAACTGATATATCACTTGTATCACTTCTCATCCCATTGCTCATTGATTTGCTTGAGCAGGCTCCAGTAATGTCTCCATTCATCCCTGTCACGTGCCAGTGTGGCATAATGGCATCTGCTCACTCCAGGGACACGAAGAGCCTCAAACCGCTCGTTCAGGATCTTGATGAAGAAGTCTGACCATCTCATAGGTGGGCAGCCAGGCATTCTTTTGACATTCCGTGGAATCCAGTCAGTAACAAGTGATATATAGCTATCATAATTTGATATGAAGTCTTTGGGGGGGGGGGGCAGTTTCTTCTGAATTTTGAATCGAGGCTAAGAGGAGGCAAGGAAAGTTTGATTGTGCTGAGCTAAAGTCCACAGAGTCAACGACCCTGAAATCATGAGACCCAAACTTTAATAAATAAAATCAAAAAGGTGATGGCTGGAGGAATCAGCCGGGATGGGAGATGTGTGCCGAAAGTGGATAGTGGACCAAACATGATGACCTCTCGGTGTCTGTGTTGCAAGCCATAATGCCCAAAGGTAGAGAGAGAGTATGGGGAATATTGTCTGCCATGGAGGCAGGGGGAGGGTGGAAAAGGAGGATCCTCCCAACATCCTTTACTTGGTATTCCCTCCTCTATCTGACTGCCTTTTCCTCCAGCATGTGAGGCCGGTGAAACACAGAGAGATTTTGACATAAATGCCTTGCCTAAGAGTTCTTTTTTGTTTTTTTCACCATTAAAATTATCATTAACCACTGATAATTTCATAAATACAGTGTTCCAACTCCACATCCTCCTCCACCATTATTTCAGGAGGGGAAATAACACCCCCCTCACCATGGGACCAGCCTACCGGTACCCCCACCCGGATAACCTCAGCTCTGTAGATCATTTGCCAGGGTCTGTTGCCTTTTACTATTTGCTTTTCCCCTGCTTTACTTGTTTATGTCCCGCATATGAGAAATCATTCTGTTATGTGGTCCTTCTGCTTCTGGGTTCAGCTTGATACTCTCCAGATCCAACCATCTAGCAGCAAATTGCATGACTGTCTGTTCTTATAACTGAGTAGCATTACATTGTGTATGTATGATGTAATCGCTTTAATCAATCATCTGTTCTTGGACACTTGAGCATTGTTTCAAGGTCTTGGCTACTGTGAATAGTGCTGCATTGAATGTAGTAGCTCAGATATCTCTTTTTTGCAGAAGTTTTGGGGCCTTTAGGACAGAAGCCCCAAAATGGAATTGCTGGGTCATATGAAAACTGAATT
Source organism: Sorex araneus (assembly GCF_027595985.1). Lineage (NCBI taxonomy): Eukaryota > Metazoa > Chordata > Mammalia > Eulipotyphla > Soricidae > Sorex > Sorex araneus. The sequence goes on along the minus strand of NC_073303.1, from coordinate 189,934,611 downwards.
CTTAGATTTTTTTTCTTTTTGGGTCACACCCACCGTTGCTCAGGGGTTACTCCTGGCTCTGCACTCAGGAATTACTCCTAGCGGTGCTTGGGGGACCATATGGAATGCTGGGGATTGAACTCAGGTCGGCCACATGCAAGGCAAAAGCCCTACCCGCTGTGCTATCACTCCATCCCATGAATTCTTAGATTTTTGAGAAGTGTCCATGTTATTTTCCAAAGAGGTTGTACCAGTTGACATTCCCACCAGCAGCAGATCAAGGACCTTTTATCCCCGGTGCACATCAACACTGATTGTTTTTGTTCTTTATGATGTCTTCCAGTCTCACTGGTCACTGTCACTGTCATCCCGTAGCTCATCGATTTGCTCGAGCCCAGTCTCACTGGTGTGAGACATATCTCATTGTTTTGATTTGCATTTTCCTGGTGATAAATGATGAAAGCAAATTTTTTCTGTTTTTTTTTTCTTTTTTTTGGGGGGGGGTTCACGCCCAGGGATGCACAGGGGTTACTTCTGGCTTTGCAGTCAGGAATTACTCCTTGAGGTGCTCGGGGGGACCATATGGGATGTTGGGTATCGAACCCGGGTCGGCCGCATGCAAGGCAAATGCCCTACCCGCTGTGCTATAGCTCCAGCCTTTTTTTTTTTTAGAGCATTGTTTTTATATGCTTGTTGGCTTTCTGTGTGTCTTCCTTAAGAAAGTTTCTACTCACTTCTGCTTTTTGTTCTTAACAAACCACTAATCAAGTGCCTTATTAACTAACCTTGGCAGTCATATCTTGACACCATGTTTAACAGTCTACCCCCAAAGAATTTTCAGTGAGGACATGACAAGTCATTGTGGGTGGAACTGATCTAACAGAATTCATTATATGACAACCCCCTCTGGGGAAATCTCGGATGGACTCTTCCCGAAACACCCGCAAACTTATGGTAGCATCTTGAAATTTCCCATTTTCATTTCTCTGTTTGCAGGTTGACTGTTCCACATGACATTAGCTCTCTGGACCCATATTCCCAGGGGCCCCGCCCTCTCACAGTGATCTGTGGAATACTGCAAGCTTAGCATGTCTAAATTGAACCTTCCTCTCCTGTATTTGCTTTTCTGGTAGCTAAAACTCAGGTCAAGAGCTAGAATCTGACCAGTCACTATAAAACACTGTCCTTCCGTGTATTTTTTTCATTCAGGATCTTTTCTCTTTTTACTCTCTCGGGTCTAGCTTTCCTTATTACTTTGGCCCATGTTTTTAAGTTGACATTTCTTTTTCTGTTTTGTTTTGGGAGGCACATGCAGTGGTGAGATGCTGAGGATCAAACTCGGGTTGGTTGCATGCAAGCAAATGCCTTATCCACTCTACTATCATTCTGGCCCCTAAAATTGACTTTTTTTTCTTTTTGAGTCACACCCGGCAATGCACAGAGGTTACTCCTGGCTCTGCACTCAGGAATTACCCTTGGCGGTGCTCAGCGTACCATATGGGATGCTGGGAATCGAACCTGGGTCAGCAGCATACAAGGCAGATACCCTACCCGCTGTTCTATCACTCCAGCCCCCCAGTTGACATTTCCTAAGCATCTTCTATTCCCTTAGTTCCCTTTCCATCCTTTTCTTCCCTTCCACTTTTTCAATTTTTCATGTGCAGGCCATCCCTAGAATCCCCATAGTCAGATTATGTTCACTGCACTTCCTGGGGCAAGGTAATCCATGTAGTTCTCCACCCTGTGTCAGTCAGAATGTGGACACTGTGGACACTATACACCATCCATCCTCCCACAAATTGAAAGTCTGAGTTCCATTTCAGTACTTCCCTTTTCCGTCCCCTTAGGTCTCCCCGCCAGAAGGACCCAGTTCATCCTTGATATTTTGGTGCATGCTCAGTCAGAAGTTAGTCTTCTTATCTCGAATACCTCAATCACTAATCCACCTATCCAAGTTTGGGCCCAGGGAGATGGTTCATTAGACTGATGTGCAAGTGTTTCCATGTGGAACCCCAGGTTTGCACCCCAGCACCGCACAGTTCCCCAGGCACTGCCAAGTGTGAGCCCAAAATGGAAAACTGGAAAAAAGAAAAAATCCCCAAACTTGGCTTTCTTATTTTCTGCACTGACCTGGAGAATGATCGGATTGCTTAAACACCTTACTTAGCTCATGGATTAAGCATGCTTATAAATTAATGATAGACTGGTTTTATTTTTCTGAGCTCCAGATTATTTTTCATAAAGTGAATCATTTTAGTCTCTCCCTGTCTTAGGGTAGTCATCTTTCATCCATCTCTTGAGTCCCAAATGCCTGTGCTTTGTATATTGCATTTGTCTGTTTTTGAGGGATTGTCTGACTCAGCAAATGCTGAACGGGATTGTTGCTACATCTAGACATGTTCACTGCCGAGCAAGTTTTATGTTAAAGAAAACACAGCATGCAGAAGAGCGTAGAAGATTGGTGAGGGCTTTGTTCATCTCATCTTCCACCGTGATGATGATGTGTGTGTGCTTTTATTTGTGCTGATTTTATCCACACTTGCCTGTTCCCTTCTAATGATCAACATAAATCTTCATGTTCTTTGAGTAAAAGTCTAACGATCTCTGGATGTTGAAAATCTTACTTTCTTCTATGAACTAACCAAGCTTTCTCACCAGTACTTTCAATCCATCTAAATAGAGCACTTAATAGACGAGGCCTTTAGAATCAGTAGACCGTGCTTTCTTCGTAGCATAGCCGAGAATGATTGCCAGCTTTTGAGAGGCGCCCTGATTCCCAGTCTAGTGATTCTCCAGGTCTCTTGCCCAGGTATGAAAAACATCTCTCATGAGTTCGGGAGAGGGACTGATCAGACACTGTGAACAGTGTACAAGTTGGAAGTGACCCAGTTTATAGGCACCTTGACAAGCCATGGTGACCCTCTCAATGGCTCACTCCCCCAAAAGGTACCACGGGGCCGCTCAAAGCCAAGCCTTTATTAAAAACAAAGGTAATAGTTGACTCTTTACCTGCTCCCTTTAGTTAACCCAGACATCAGATACAGAGAGAGGGGCATTAACTGGCCCCCAGCACACTCCAAATCAAATAAGACTGTTAGTTTAGAATGTATGCAGTCATTGGATGGACTATAAAAATGTATACAAGAAAAGTAACTACTGGACCATACAGCAGAGAGGGCGCTTGTCTTGCACATGGTTGACTCAAGTTCAATCCCCTGCACCCTAGATGGTCTCCCAAGCCCTGCCAAGAGTGATCCCTAAGCTGGGCTAGAGTGATAGCACGGCAGGTAGGGCCTTTGCCTTGCATGTGGCCGACCTGGGTTCGATTCCTAGCATCCCATATGGTCACCTGAGCATCGCCAAGAGTAATTTCTGAGTACATGAGCCAGGAGTAACCCCTGTGCTTCGCCGGGTGTGACCCAAAAAAAACAAAAAAACAGTGATCCCTAGCCTCAGAGCCCGGAGTAAGCCCTGGTGTGCCTCCCCCCTGCAAATGAAAAAAAAAGCAAAACACTTAGGCTATTAATTATGCAGAATTTGAGAAATTCACACTGTGGAATGAACCTGGAGAGCATTCTTCCTTGGAATATCCTTGAACCTGTCACTCTCACTTCAAGGGCCTTTTGCGTCCCTTGTTTGCCTGTATTCTCAGTTGCAAAAATAAGATGATAAAGTGAACATGAGGAAGAGATGAAATGATCAATTCTGCAAAGGATAATATAGTTTAAAAATCAAACATGACTTGGTTATTTCTAGTAATGTCAATGCTAGGCAAATAATGGAGGAGGGGGTCCTGCATTTATTTGCAATGAATTTATATTACCGTTGTAGAGCTCAGTGTTCTTCTCTGTTGAATGCTTAGGACTCATTTCCAGAAGTGCTCGGGGAACTAACACAGTTATAGGGATTGAAACTGGGTTTCCTGTATACACAGCATGTGCTCAGCCCATTGAGATATCAGGACCACTTTTTTTTTTCTTTTTGGATCACACCCAGCGATGCACATGGGTTACTCCTGGCTCTGCACTCAGGAATTACCCTTGGCGGTGCTCAGGGGACCATATGGGATGCTGGGAATCGAACCCGGGTCGGCCACGTGCAAGGCAAACGCCCTACCCGCTGTGCTATTGCTCCAGCCCCTATCAGGCCCACTTTTATATATATGTATATATATATATATATATATACATATATATATATATATATGAACTGTAGCACCGTGGTCCCTTTGTTCATCAGTTTGCTCGAGCGAGCACCAGTAACATCTCCATTGTGAGACTTGTTACTGTATTTGGCATATGGAATATGCCACGGGTAGCTTGCCAGGCTCTGCCATTCGGGCGGGATATTCTCAGTAGCTTTCCAGCCTCTCTGAGATCAACGGAGGAATTGAACCCAGGTCGGCCACATGCAAGACAAATGCCCTACGCCCTGTGCTATCGCTCCAGTCCATTTTTTATATATAAAGGAAGAATAATAATGATATCCTAGCTTAGGCTCTGAGGCTCGTGCTTTGGGTTTTTTGTTTAGTTGGTTGGTTGGTTTTGGGTTTTGACCCACACCCAGCAGTCTTCAGGACTTACTCCTGGCTCTGCATTCTGGGGTCACTCCTGGCAGAGTCAGGAGACCACATGGGTTACCGAGGTTCAAATCAAGTCAATTGCATTCAAGGCAAGTGTCCTTCCCTCTCTGGCCCTATGAGGCTTATGCTCTGAAAGACATGTCTTTGAAGAGAGAATCCCACACAATCATTCATTACCTTGAAAATCCTTGAGTGCATCCCTGAAAATATACATCTCTCAGTTGACCCAAGGGAGCCAGATGTTTCTGTAGCTCGGAAACACACAACTATTTTTTTTTATCAAAAATCAAGTTTTTCAGCTAATTAGAGAGAGAGAACAGAAGGGACTGCCCTGCCACAGTGGCAGGGCGGGGTGGGGGGAGATGGGATCGGGGAGGGTGGGAGGGATGCTGGGTTTACTGGTGGTGGAGAATGGGCACTGGTGAAGGGATGGGTTCCCGAACTTTGTATGATGGAAGCATAAGCACAAAAGTGTATAAATCTGTAAATGTGCCCTCAGGGTGATTCACGAATTAAAAATAAATAAATTAATTTAAAAAAAATAAAAATTAAAATTAAAACAAAAAAGTTTCAAAAAAAAAAGACTGACTATAATAAATCTTTGTTGAGTAAAAAAAAAAAATCAAGTTTTTATTGAACAGGAAGTAAGCAAAAACAAAGTATATCGCATTGGAATCCTAGATTAAAGTCTGAGCACAGAAATAAGATCCCTGAAATGAAAGTTTAAAAATGGAAAATCTAACATTTATTTGTTTTGGTTCCTTCTACTCTACTAAAATGACTTAAAAAAAATAAAAATGCTGTAAATCAATGAGGATAGGAACACAAATGAAAAAAAAATGACAAAAGAGGTCAACAATGTTTTGGAGGATGACAAGTTGATTTTTGGAATTAGCATAATGCAAGTAGAGGAAGCTTAAAGACAGATGATGATAGAGAAGGTTAAGATGAGAAGAGAGGGGCCGGAGCGATAGCACAGCGGGTAGGGCGTTTGCCTTGCATGCGGCCGACCCGGGTTCGATCCCCGGCATCCCATATGGTCCCCCAAGCATCGCCAGGAGTAACTCCTGAGTGCAAAGCCAGGAGTAACCCCTGAGCATCGCTGGGTGTGACCCAAAAAGCAAAAAAAAAAAAAAAAAAAAAAAAGATGAGAAGAGAGGACAAGTTACTAAAAAATTGTCACTGAACACACAACTATATTCTTGGTTGAAAACCAGCTGAAATCTTTGACTCATACCTAAGGAAGATGAGCATACCAGTCTGATTTGGATGCTCATGTTGAGGACTATGTGACATTTGTATCTGCTGGCTATATTTGCATTTTCACTAGTTATTGGACAGAAGAAAACATCTGGAGACATTCAGGTTAAAGCTGGTGCTTCCACGATTTTACCTTTTGCCTCCTGAATGTCTTTAAATATTTAAAATTTTTATTTTAGCCACTATGACTTAAAATACTGTTGATGGCAAGGTTTCATGCGTCCAGAGCTCCAACAACCATACTCTTCACCAGGGTATCTGCTACCCCCACCCTTCATCTCCCCACCCTCACAAGCTCAGTTCTGTAGACTAGTTATCAATTCTGTTGCTTTGAACTGTCTGTTATGCACTTACTATGATGCTTTATATCCCACATGTGAGAGAGATCATTCTCTGTCTGTTTCTGACTATCTATGTTCAACATGGTAGTCTCCAGAGCCATCCACATAGTGGCACGTGGAAAGATTTCATCTTTCTTTGTAGCTATGTAGTATTCCATAGTGCATAATGCCTTTATCTAGTTATCTGTTATTGTACACTTGCATTACTTCCAAATCTTGGCTATTGTAAATCGCGGGACAATGAACATAGGAGCATAAATATCTTTTTTGAATGAAGTTTTGGGCCCTTGGGGTAGATACCCAGAAATGGAATTGCTAAATTGTATGAAAACTCAATTCTTTTTTTTTTATGAAAACTTTAAAAATTTTATATGATGCTCATATGTACTTTCAAACGCACATGAGACTATAACTTTTGCATATTAATCTATTTTATATGACTATAATGAACATAAAATATATTATAACACATTATACAATGATTACTTTCTAACATTTTATACCTCTCTTACTCTGAAGTACAGCAGTAACTATTGTGATCAATAAAATGTTATATTAAAAAGGTGAGCTTCCTTAATTCTAATAACAAGAATTGTATAGTTTTATTGCTCAAGAGATGGGCAGTATCTCCCTTTCACTACCCAATTAACATTTGTGACATATGAACATAATTAATTGACTATTGCTTAAGCAAATCACTATTCAGAGTGCTACTGAAATTGGACTCATTAATGAAAAACATCAAACTCAAAAAAATAGATACTAAATTAATAAATCTAGCAGTATGCATGCCATCAGGTTCTGAATAACTTAAAACTTTTTTCCTCCGTGCATAATGGGCTCCCACACAATTTGTCTTCAGATAAATCTGACAGCAGCTTTTAATTATTCCAGAGAGAAATTGAGCTGATTCAGCATTGAAAACTCAATTCTTAAGGTTTTTTTTTTTGATAATTCACCATATTGTTTTCCAAGAAGGTTGAAACAGTCAACATTCCCACCAACCCCAATGAGAGTTCTCTTTCCCCACGTCCCCACCAATACTGACTGTTTCTGTTCTTTTTGTGTGCTTTGGTTTTGTGGAGTTTGGGATTTGAGGCCACATCCCAGCAGTGTTCAGGGCTTGCTATTGGCTCTGTGCTCAAGGATCACTCTTGGCATTGCTTAGGGGACCCTAAGGAAAACAAGGAATCAAACCCATTTGGGTCACACACAAGCCAAATGCCCTGTCCGCTGTAGCATTTCCCTGGCCTTGTTTTTGTTCTTTTTGATGTGGTCTAGTCTCAGTGATATGAGGTGATATCTCATCGTTGTTTTGATTTACCTTTCCCTGATAGATAACTATAGAGCATTTTTTTTCATATACCTACTGGTCATCTACATATCTTCTTTGAGGAATTTCTATTCATCTAATCTCACCATTTTTGATGGGGTTGATATTTTTTTCCTTGTTAAGTTTTACAAGTACTTTATTTCTCTTGGGTATTTAGCCTTTGCCAGATTAGTGGTAGGAAATAAGTTCTCCCAGTCTGTGGGGCATCTTTTCTGATCATGGTTTCTTTTGTAGTGCAGAAACTTCTTAATTTGATGGAGTCCATTTGTTTATCTTTGCTTCCATTTGCTTGGCCAGTGACATTGAATCTAGAGGCATCTTCAGATTTCTTTCATTTTTACAGTAGTAGTGATACCATGTTACAAAAATGTTAACTTCTGTGGTTTCTTTTTTAATTTAATTTTATTTTATTGAATCACTGTGAGATCGTTACAAGCTTTCATGTTTGTGTTACAATCACACAATGATCAAACACCCAGTGCACATTCCCCACCACCAATATCCCCGGTACACCCCCTTTTCCACCCTCCTTCTGCCTCCATGGCAGACAGTATTCCCTATACTTTCTCTCTACTTTTGGGCATTATGACTTGCAACACAGACACTGAGAGATCATCATGTTTGGTCCATTATCTACTTTCGGCATGCATCTCCCATCCCAACTGATTCCTCCAGCCATCATTTTCTTAGTTATTCCCTTCTCTATTCCATCTGCCCTCTCCCCTCCGTTCATGAAGCAGGCTTACAGCTATGGGGCAATCCTCCTTGCCTGTGTATCGTGTATCTACTATCCTTGAGTATCAGCTTCATGTTATGTTATTCTATACTCCACAAATGACTGCAGTCCTTCTGTGTCTGTCCCTCTCTTTCTGACTCATTTCACTTAGCATGATACTCTCAATATCTATCCATTTATAAGCAAATTTTATGACTTCATCTCTCCTAAGAGCTGCATAGCATTCCATTGTGTAGATGTACCAAAGTTTCTTTAAACAGTCATCTGTTCTAGGGCACTTGGATTGTTTCCAGATTTTGGCTATTGTGAACAGTGTTGCAGTATAGGTACAGATGTCATTTCTACTGTGCTTTTTTGAATCCTTGGGATATATTCCCAGAACTGGTATTGCGGGGTCATATGGAAGCTCAATTTCTAGTTTTTGAAGGACTGTCCATATTGTTTTCTAGAAAGGCTGGACCAGTCAGCATTCCCACCAACAGTGAAGGAGCGTCCTTTTTTTCTCACATCCATGCCAGCACTGGTTGCTTTTGTTCTTTTGAATGTGTGCCAGTCTCTGTGGTGTGAGATGGCTTCTCATTGTTGTTTTTATTTGCATCTCCCTGATGACTAGCGATGTGGAGCATTTTTTCATGTGCCTTTTGGCCATTTGTATTTCTTTTTTGAGGAAACCTCTGTTCATTTCTTCTCCCCATTTTTGATGGGGTTGGAGATTTTTTTTCTTGTACAGTTCTACTGAGTGATGGCACAGTGGGTAGGGCATTTGCCTTGCACGCAAACAATTCGGGTTCGAGTCCTCCATCCCTCTTAGAGAGCTCGGCAAGCTACGAGAGTATCCTGCCCACACAGCAAAGCCTGGCAAGCTAACTGTGATGTATTCAGTATGCCAAAAACAGTAACAACAAGTCGCACAGTGGAGACGTTACTGGTGCCTGCTCAAGTAAATCAATAAACAATGGAACGACAATGCTACTAGTGTCTTGTATATCCTGGATACTAATTCCTTATCAGATGGGTATTGGGTAAATATTCTTTCCCATTCTGTGGGCTCTTTCTGTATTTTGGTCACTGTTTCTTTTGAAGTGCAGAAGCTTCTTAGTTTGATATAGTCTCATTTGTTTATGTTTGCTTCCACTTGCATGTTCAGTGCTGTTCCATCCTTAAAGATGCTTTTAGCTTCAATGTCATGGAGGGTTCTGCCTACATTTTTCTCTATGTACCTTATAGATTCATGTCTGATTATTGAGGTCTTTAATCCACTTTGATCTGACTTTTGTGCCTGGCATAGACAGAAGTCAGAGTTTATTTTTTTGCAGGTAGCTATCCAGTTTTCCCAGCACCACTTGTTGAAGAGGCTTTCCTTGTTCCATTTCACATTTCTTGTCAAAGATTAAGTGTCCATGTATTTGGGGATCTGTGATAGGATTTTCAACTCTATTCCATTGGTCTGCAGGTCTGTTTCTAGCCCAATACCATGCTGTTTTAATTATTACTGCTTTGTAGTAGAGTTTGAAGTTGGGGAAGGGGATGCCACCCATCTTCTTTTTCCCAAGGATTGCTTTAGCTATTTGTGGGAGTTTATTGTTCCATATGAATTTCAGGAGTGTTATGTCTATTTCTTTGAAAAATGTCATGGGTATCCTGATAGGGACAGAGATTCCTGGAAATGAACGAAAATGAGGACAGAAGTTACCAAAACTTCTATGGTTTCAATGTATCACACTGTTACACTTTTACCATATCACTACCACTTTAGTACCACAAACTAAAACTTACTTCAATGAAATTTCAGGCTTAAAGTTATAAAAATAAAACATAAAAATATTTTTCAAGGATTTGCAGACCAATAGATTAACATTTACGTCGACATCTAGATTCTTCACTCTCATCTTTCCTCGTGATGAGATTTATTTCATATGAAAATGATCCTCTCCACATGAGAGATTATTTGGATAGGAAGCTTGAGCATGGGTCTAAATTTCAGAGGGTTTTTGCCCCCCTCAGAATCACTTTGGCTTCAACTACTCAAACAAGACAGAGACTCCTGATTTAGTCAGAAATTGGATCAGAACATTGGCAGCAGTTCCTCAAGGAAACATGAAGAAGGAACTCTTTCATCTGCTTTTACAGGCCCCGGAGCCTGACTGACTTTTATCTTGGCTTTCTGACTGGTGCCATGGGTAGATCTAAGCTGTTTGATCTGTGGTTTTTGAAAGTCAGAAGGAAATCCATCTTAAATGAAAAGGAACTTCTTTTGCACCCTCAGTCTTAGACCCAGACAAACGCAACATCAGGAAAATGTCACTTGCAATAAGGAAGGTTCTCACAAGTGATGCGTAGCTGGACTTTCAACGCCTGCAGGGACAGGCTGTTGTTGCCCTAAGTAGACAAAGCATGCTCAGTTTAAAATCAGCAGCCAAGAAACTTGTAAAATAAATAAATAAATAAAGAAGCCCAGATTTAGACACAGCAATTGAGATTTGACTCAGCTATTCAAGAGAGGGAGGCTAAAAATAAGAGGACTCACCCAGTTTTCTGGAGGTCAAATTAAAGACCTAGATTTATGGGACAGCGTTACTTTGTGACCATAAGTCTATAATTTTTTTTTCTCTCAAGTTCAAATGTGACAGTATGGTCATGGCTCTGTTTTATGCTTAACCATTGAAGTAGTCTAGAAACCGCTTACTTGAAAAGGGATATTTAGGATGACTGAATATCAGAATAATCCCACTGTTCAACCATTTTTTTTTGCACAAAGGCAAAAGAGTCTAACTTATCTTAAAATTGCTTTAAATTTGAGAGAAAGTAATAACAACCACCTGACTATTCATTGAGCCCTCATACTAATGCCCGTCTAGCAAAGAAAGAAAAAGCAAAAGGCATGGAAGGTGGGTATTCTGATGAGGTCCTGCAACTGAGGGTGGGCTGTCAAAGTAGAAGTGACAGTTAAGAGATGGAGGAAAGAGCAAATCCTGCTTCTGCACGGAGGTAGCTGGGACCCACCTGACCTGAACTCCACTCTGCTCACAAGGAGCTCTGTAGCCTAGGATTATGGCTTTAATCTCCTGCTTGGTTTCTTCTTATGATTCATCACTTCCAAATCTGTCAAAATTAATGCACACTAAACAAGGCCACTTGGGATGATAGATGCATGCCTATTTTACAGTGATTACTAATCAACGGTAGAGAGTCATGTCCTATATAAAACAGAATTTTTTTTCCCCAGAATTTCTGCTCCCTCTCCCAATAAGGTAGCCCTTAGAATCAGGACACTTGGGTTTGAAATCTAGGTCGCCACTTACTCTCTTCAGATCTATTCCTGAAGATACTGGTCACTGTTTGCTCAACTATCCAGGGAGGTAATCCCCCACCGTGTAGAAAGTTGTGGGTACCAAATGGGCTCACAGACAACATGGCAAGACTACAGAAAAGAAAGGGGTCATTGCACCGAGATGCCATTGTAGGACACAATTCCATCGCAGCACATGGTATAGACTGATCCAAGAATTCCAACCGGTGGGGTCGAATCCCAGGAAAAATCACAGTTTCTCACTCCCGTCAGCATTCCCAACGTCTTAGTTCTGCTCCACTGAATTGTCGGAGGAAATGCTCCACCCAGCTCAGGCTGGTCTTCGGCAGGAGGCAGGCAGCCATGAAGTGTGTCCTCCAGTGCCCTCACTCTGAAGTACATTCTTCCCTCCCAGAGTCTGAATAACACGGACCATTTCCTGAGCACTTGCCTCCTGTGTGATTTCCTGCCTGACAAATCGGTCTGACGAAAAAAGGAAATGCAGGACCCCTCCTTCCACTCCTCTGTGGCTTTCGGGTCCACCGATGTTTCCATGAGGGATGGTGTCCGGGCAGTAGTTTGCTGGGTTCTAAAGAAGAATGTGGCTTTAAGATGCCGGGGAATGAGATTTCTCCTGGCAATATTGCTTCCTGGCAGAGAGTCATCTTTCATACCCTGTTTTATTTTTAGACTTCTGTCCAGTCTAAAGGGGAGCACTTGAGCCTTTGTGTGGAGCGATTTCCATAGTTGGTGGCTGTGGTCAGACCTTGTTTGTTCTCCTGGATGCCCTGGGCATCGTTTTAGTGTGAAACTTCTGATTCTGTACTTGTGGGTGGGACCCAAGAGCCCGCATTGCTCACGAGTTCCCAGGGGACACCCGTGTCAAAGAGGGTGGGAAACAGGCTCTAAAGTAACAGAACTGCAAGGACTGCATTCATCCTGCACTACTGTTTGGGATATTTAAAAAAAAAAAAAAAAAGTATGGGTTTCAGAGGCCATGGAATTGTTAAGTTTGGGCAATCGTTAAGTTGTCCTTGTTAAGAATTGTTAAGTATTGAACAGTGTGGCAGCTATGTATTTTGCCCTGAACCAAGCATGCACAGAACTGTAATTGCAAAATTAACTCAAATCTCTGGTCCCGGTGTGGGCAAAATGCCTAGATGGGAAGACAGCAGATTCGTAGTGGAGCTTCTTGATAGGGAAAAATCACATCCCTTTTACAACTACTTCCAGTGCAGCTGTGGGGTGGGAGGGGCGTGGCGTGGAGTGCATTGTGTAGAGAGGGTGTAGTCCTCAATCATCGGTGATGCATAAGTAAATCCTCATTAAAAGGATAAGCACTGGTCAAATGGAAACTGGGGACATTGGTGGTGAGAAGAGTACACTGGTGAAAGGATGGGTACTCGAGCGTCCTATGAATGAAATCCAGTCATGAACAGCTTTGGAACTGTATCTCCCAGTAATTCAGTATCACTGTATCACTGTATCACTGTCACCCCATTGCTCATCAATTTGCTCGAGCAGGCACCAGTAACATCTCCAGTGTGAGACTTGTTGTTACTGTTTTTGGCATATCGAACACGCCACGGGTAGCTTGCCAGGTAATTCAGTAATTAAAAAAAAAAAAATCTTAAGGAAAAAGGAAAAAAAAATCACTGGTTTTATGATAAGAGAAAATGTCTGTTTGGGACAGGAAGTGCAGATAAGGTAACATTTATTCACTGGGAACCAGAAGAATTAGAAAATGAGGAAGCGAGGTACAATATCCATGCAGGTCCAGTACCGTACAAAATCAGAATACTATAATATACTATGAAACCTGGGCTGGGGCGATAGCACAGCGGCAGGGCGTTTGTCTTGCATGCGGCTGACCCAGGTTCAATTCCTCTGCCCCTCTCGGAGAGCCCAGCAAGCTACCGAGAGTATCCCGCCCGCACAGCAAAACCTGGCAAGCTACCCAGGGTGTATTTGATATGTCAAAAACAGTACCAACAAGTCTCAAAATGGAGATGTTACTGGTGCCTGCTTCAGCAAATCAATTAGCAACGGGATGACAGTGACAGTGACTATGAAACCTATGGAATCTCTTGGGTTCTTATTAGTCTCTAAACCAGACCTTTATTAGCTGTGGTTTCAAGGAGAAAAATCAGATGGAGCATACATTACAAGAGGAATTATTTCCTCTCTCTACCCATGATGTGTTAAAAAATTGAAGAGGAAAATCTGGGCTTCAGTTTTCCCCATTTAGGCTTGTAAGAGAAAACTAATTTAATATCCAAAAGTCTTATTTTCTTGAAACCTAAAATGCTCCAATTAAGTCATTGAAAGGTGTTTTGACAGCAGATTAATAATTTTAAAAAATATTATGTAATGAATTCCTTCGAATTCATGTGTTTCCTATTCATCAACCCTTTTATGAGGCCATTTTTTTCCCAAATAAACTATTATGGACATATATTGCTTATACAAAAAAGAAAAAAAGATATTTAAACCATTGGAGGGTGAAATTGCTATTGCATGTCTTTTTTGATGTTGCTTTCTTTAATAGCTAAGTGTGAGGGTTTAGGTCTCTCTTTTTTTTTTTATTTACACTAGATATGCTTGTGGATTCTCAAAGCATTTTTGAAAGGGCAAAATGAAAGGAGTTCATTGTATGTTTAATATTTGAAATTAAATATCTGTTATTATTTAAACTGTAGGTTAAATATTACCACCATTGAACTCAGTTAAATATTTATATTGTTAACTACAAGGATCATGTGCTTGAATATTATACAAGAGGAGATTTGACTTAAGGTAACTGCTGTGATTCAGGAAGCTAAATCACTTTGTGGGGAACTGAGCCAACAGGGTAGGGGACTAAACACGGGCTGGATTTAACACATCAGTTAGCATATGCTTAAAAGCTTTGGAAATTCCCAACATTTGCCATTAAAGCAGTATAATAAAATATTAAATTAATTCATGAAGTAAGATCATTCCTTGGGGCACAGTAGAAATACAATTTCTGTGCGACTCATCTCACCACAGAATTAATGATAAAGCCTCACTTAGGATGAGCAATAATATATCAAGTATATTTGGTACTAGTCGTAGTATTATTATTATTATTATTGTTATTATTATTATTATTATTATTATTATTAGCAGAACTGCCCAGTACCAACTGTATTATCCACTAGTGCCTTAATGATGTCAAAAGGTATCTGGCTGCCTTAGACATTTTATGATTATAAAATTGAACCCCACTTCAGCTAATGGTAAATCATCGTCCTCTCTGCACGCCTCCATTAAAAATAAAAAGCCCTCTAACTGTTGTTCCAAAAAAAGGCACCCAGAGGTGGTAGTTTCTATATATCCTGTGTTAAATTGAGACAGGAACATGAGTTTCTGCCATTTTATAGAAACTCAAGAGGAAAAAATTTTTGTAGCAAAAAAAAGAAATTCTAAGTTCTTTTCATTCTGCAAAAAAAAAAAATTGTTTCTTGAATACTTCATTCCCATACTTTCATCTGCTGGAAATGAATATAATAAACCAAGAAAATTAACCACCACAGGGCTCAGCATTTTAGTGGCCATCTGAAGGAAATTTCCTCCCAACAGTATATAAGTGATAAAAAGAGAAAGAGGAATATCAGGACTTACCTCGAGTGAAGATGAAGTTCTGATATAAGATTTTGCACTATAATGATTCCCTGCTCTTTTTTTTTTAAACTACACGGGCTGCTGTAATTTCAGAATCCCCTTCAGGCCTCATGCCTGTGAAATGACCATTTGAGAGGACAAGACTAATAACCATCCCCTGAGGAGAGTGATGTGCAAAACAGCTTAGTATAACCCTGTAGGAAAAGAAGACATCATGGAACAGTTATGCTTACAATTCCTGGTTTCTTTATTTCTCAAGAGAAATAGCATCAGCGTATTATAATATAATCAGAAGACATTCATTGGTCAGAGACGAGGTAGGAAGATGATCTGAGTCTCTTCTAAAGCCTTTCATGTTGGTTCTTAAGTCCATCTGTCTGTCCATGCCTGAACAGATCTCCAGACAGAAGCCTATGGTGGAAGGGGAAGTGAGGGAGGTGTTTGTTGGTAATTGGCATAATCAGCAGGTGGTTTCCTGCTTCTTCACAGTCTCAAAACAGCTGAATCAGGCTGTTCAGTGTTCACCTAGAAATCTTAAAGAGGACGGTCAGAGTCTCTTTGACAACACTTTCCACATTCCATTTGCTCTTTCAAGGAGGAGTCCAGTGGTAGTGGAGTCTGACAGGGAGTTCTTCTAGCTCCATGGAAGCTAGATGGTTTGGGCTGAATGCTAAGAGCCTGGTGTCAAGCAGCCTAACACTTGGGTTTCAACCTGAGGCTCACAGGCCAGTGGATTCTTGAAGGGATTTGTTTATCGCTTCTCTCCTCTACCCCGTAGAGAACAAAATGAATGCTCAAAGAGTTGTCGATGGGAGATTGCAGAGGGTGAAGGTATCCCAAAGGGCATGTGTAGTGCAGTATGGGGTAAGACAAGCTGTGCAGTCAGAGGGAGAGGTGCTTTTATGAACGGGACACGGATGACATCATATTGGGTTTTCCCCTATCCCACACAGTTCGTTCAGACCAGCAAGGCATCCTACAATTAAACTCAGTTCTACTCTCTACCACGACATAGGGGCGGGTCCCACGGGTGATGATTTCAGCCCTATAAACTCACCCCTCCACTCGCATCGTTGGTCAATCTCAATCCAAATTGCCCCTTAGCTTCTGACTAATAGTCTATAGAAAGGAGATTCTTGCAACCCTCTCCTTAAGGTCGCTTAATTCCTTTTTTTTGCCCCTTTAGTTATTTATAATGGGTTTTCCCCACACCCACACCCAGCAGTGCTCAGGGATCACTCCTGACAGGCTTGTGGTATCAGATGGGGTGCCAGGGGTCAAACCCAAGTTGACCACGTACAAAGAAAACACCGTATCCTCTGTACTGTTGTTCTGGACCATTATTTTAATGGCTCACGAAGCATGTTTTTAATTTTACATGTTCACCAATCTGAAAATTTCCTTAAACCTTGCCCTGGATTTTTATGGAGTCTCCATTACATAGACACGATTGATTAGGTCATTGACAACTGGTGACTAAATTCAATCTCCAGGGTTTTTTTTCTCCTCTCTGGAGGTAGAGAACAAAAGAAAGAGTTTCGACTCTAATCAAATAGTTGGTTCTTCTGGTGACTAATTCTCTCATCCTTGGGTTACCTCAGGGTCTTCCTGTGGTCACCCCATTAATCCAGAGGGTTTTCCCACAGTTATCTCATTTACCCAACAAAAGACACTTTTATGGCTCTCTTCACTTTGCAAATTCCAGGAGTCTTAGAAATATTGTGCCAGAGAAAAACAGGTGCCTATTTCTTATTTTAAATTACAGCAGCGCAGCTTGATACAACAATTAGTGTGAGTTCATCACTAGAAAAATGAGATGGGACTTGGAGCGATAGCACAGCGGGTAGGGTGTTTGCCTTGCACGCGGTCGACCTGGGTTTGATTCCCAGCATCCTATATGGTCCCTTGAGCACCGCCAGGAGTAATTCCTGAGTGCGTAAGCCAGGAGTAATCTGTGCATTGCCGGGAATGACCCAAAAAGATTAAAAAAGAAGAAGAAAAGAAGGAGCTCCTAGGGGCCTGAGTGATTGTACAGTGAATCGGGTGCTTGCCTTTCGCACGGCTCACCTGGGCTCATTCCCACCCTCCCAGCCCCTGAGCACTGCTAGAAATAATTTCTGAGTATGAGCCCTGAGCACTGCTGAGTGTGGGCCCAAAAGAACAAAGGAGGGGGTGGGAAGGGCTACTGAAATGGATGGCAGCCTGTTAGGAGTGTATAACCAAGAGTTGGAGGAAAAAATCAAGACTGGAGGAATACATTTTGTATTCATCAAAGGAGGGAGTCCCTTAGGATTTCACATATAAGTGGAAATTCCAAAGGTGGTAATTATAGAAAGAGGTAGGAAGAGATTTGTTTGAGCGGGCACCAGTAACGTCTCCATTGTGAGACTTGTTGTTACTGCTTTTGGCATACCAAATACACCACAGGGGGCTTGCCAGGCTCTGCCATGCGGGCTAGATACTCTCAGTTACTTGCCGGGCTCTCCGAGAGGGGCGGAGGAATTAAACCGGGGTCGTCTACGTGCAAGGCAAGCGCCCTACCCGCTGTACTATCGCTCCAGCCCAAAACGTAGGGTAGTCAGGTAGTGCTCTGCGCAGTAGCACTGTCGCACTGTCGTCCCATTGTTCATCGATTTGCTCGAGCGGGCACCAGTAACGTCTCCATTGTGAGACTTGTTGTTACTGTTTTGGGCATATCGAATACACCACAAGGGGCTTGCCAGGATCTGCCGTGCAGGCGAGATACTGCCAGCAGCTTGCTGGGCTCTCCGAGAGGGACGGAAG
Source organism: Sorex araneus (assembly GCF_027595985.1). Taxonomy (NCBI): domain Eukaryota; kingdom Metazoa; phylum Chordata; class Mammalia; order Eulipotyphla; family Soricidae; genus Sorex; species Sorex araneus. The sequence goes on along the minus strand of NC_073303.1, from coordinate 189,916,662 downwards.
AATCGAACCCGGGTCGGCCACGTGCAAGGCAAATGCCCTACCCACAGTGCTATCATTCCAGTTATTAGGAAGAGATGCCAGAAGATAATAGAGATGAAAGACAGGTTTGGTGTTTTGGGTTTTTTTGTTTTGAAGTTTAAAAAAAGGTAGGGTTGGGGCAAGAAAAGTTATATAGAAAGCTTACAAACCATGTATGCATGACAAAGAATTTTCAGATGAAGTTGGGGAGGATACATGATGGTAAGAACCCCGAGAACATGGCACCAAGAATGGATTGTATTGAAAGAGATTAGTCCTTTTTTAAGACAAGTGTATTAGCATCAAAAATTATTCCAGAAGATCTGCTCTTTAGCATAGTAAGTGCTTAACAGTCACAAGCAAAAGATTTATGTAACAGAAATCCCATTTAATTTATTAAAGCCGACATTGGCTAAGTTATTAGCCATTACCTATGACTGTAAGACATGAAAAAATTGGAAGAAATCTAATGGGAGCCTTTCATATGTATGAGAAAGGTCATTGCAAGCATCAAATACTGAATTTTAAGACGGTGCCACAGAGAACAGACATATATTATAATTCAAATTACACTTTGGGAGAATGAATTTGCTCAAGATTTCATCATTTAAAGCGATACCTTACAATTAAACTGACTCTGTGGAAGGATATTAATTCCATGCTTTAATAGTCTCCTGTCAGATTGTTTTAATGCATATTTTGAACAAAATTTTTAATTTCAGACCAAATATTTCAGTTAATTTTTGAAAAAGAAATATGAGGGATGATAAGCAACATGTTGCAAATCCAATTTAAATCTGGCTTTCATTTTTATTTTCTATTGAATTAATACTAACCAACAATTTGAAGTATATAATACAGTAAATTCTTGACACAAGCATAATTAAAAAGTTATATATTCCCAGGAGAGAGATAAAAAGGGAATGCCCTGCCGCAGAGGCAGGGTGGGGTGGTGGGGGTTGGGGTGGGGGTAGTGAGAGGGATACTGGGAACATTGGTGGAGGAGAATGGGCACTGGTGGAGGGATGTAATCGATCACTGTATGACTGAAATGCAAACATCGAAGTTCATAAGTTTGTAACTGTACCTCATGGTGACTCACTAATAAAAATTTTTTTTAAAAGTTATATATTCCTGGGGCTGGAGCAATAGCACAGCAAGTAGGGTGTTTGCCTTGCATGCAGCCAACCCGGGTTCGATTTCCAGCATCCCATATGGTCCCCTGAGCACCGCCAGGGGTAATTCCTGAGTGCAGAGCCAGGAGTAACCCCTGTGCATTGCCGGGTGTGATCCAAAAAGAAAAAAAAAATTAAAAATAAATAAACAAAATTAAAAGTTATATATTCCCCAAAAAAAGATATTTTCCAATTAATATCTTATTAATAGCCTATGCTATGTATGAGTCTTAAATGATTCACAATATGGCATCACATGGAAAAAATCTGGTAACTTCTGTCATCAGTATCCTTGGAGATTCATCATGAATCTCGTGATAACCTGTTTCGGGTTTTTGTTTATTTGCTTTTTGGAGAAAGGGTGCTCAGAGGACCCAGGGCCGGGCCAGCAGTTCAATTCAAGAGCCCCCAGATGTGTCTCTGTTCAGGCCCCCGGAGTGCTGCGGTTTATCCAGGCCACCCCACTGGTGCTTGGGGGACCGTGCGGCTGCACCTCGTAATATTCCAAGGACCAGATGGTGCTTGGGATTTCACCCTCACTGGTTTAGCACTTGAACTCGGGTCAGATGCATGCCTCCTCCCTTCACTGCGTTTCTCTCTCCCAATCCCAATAACCCATTTCCAAGTTACGCTTGATCCTCGGTTGTGTTCCCAGCTCCTTTTGTCCCCCCAGTAAAATGCCTTTTCCATGATGAAGTGTAGTTACCTGCAAGAACTTCAGAGAGGTAGACCAGGTTCTCCCAGGGGGGTGTTGTTGGGCTTTCAAAAGGGAAACCCGAGGGCCTTCTTTATTTTTTTTTTTAATAAAGTCGCACTGATAAAAGAAAGGTCGTGACCTTGATTGGAGGTCACATGAGCAATCGTGGCTGGGATGTTGAGCCCACAGAGGAGACTGGAGCGCAGTGTCACGTGTGCGGGGCTGTCTTGGGAAGAGCCAGGGCACAGAGCATTGGCCGGGCAGCCTCAAGGGACCTTTAGGGAAGCCCCAACTGCGGGAACTGATCACAAAAGGTCCAGGCTAACATCATCCGCCGCATGTGTCTTGTTCTCAGAGGAGCCTAGGGGCAAAGTAGGGACCCACTGAGTGTGTCTTTCAGCAGAAAGAAATCGCAACTTGTTCATGCGAGGGAAGGGTGACGCGTGCCGAATGTAGACTGGAGACTGAACACAATGGCCACTCAACACCTTTATTGCAAACCATAGCACCTAATCAGAGAGAGAGAACGAAAGGGAATACCCTGCCACAGTGGCAGTGTGGGATGGGGGGAGACGGGACTGGGGAGGGTGGGAGGGATGCTGGGTTTACTGGTGGTAGAGAATGGGCACTGGTGAAGGGATGGGTTCTCAAACTTTGTATGGGGGAAACATGAGCACAAAAATGTATAAATCTGTAACTGTACCCTCACGATGATTCACTAATTAAAAATTTAAAAATAAAAATAAAAATAAAAAATAAAGGATAAAATCATTAAAAATTAATTAATTAATTAAAAATTTTAAAATACCTTTAAAAAAAAAAAAGAAATCACAACTTGTGTCATTTGCCCTCACTGCTGCAAACAGCTCTCCAGAGAGCACTGTTTAGGGATGGCCCAGGATCTGATTGTCAGAGTAGGGAAGAGCGTTTCAGTGCTCTGAGTCTCGAATGCTTGAAGGGGGGGGGGATGGCTCACAGCGCCCCCGTCTGAGCCTTCTCCCACTCTGGCTACTTGCCAGCTGTGACTTGCCCTTCACTGGCATGTGCCCTCTGTTTTCACATCCAGAAGATGGAGTTCTGGTGCCCACGTGCATCTTGACTCTCGAGGGAGCCTCATGCATAACGCAAAACATAATTCGAGTTATGCCCAAAATACGGGGCACGGTGGTCTCTGCTGTCCTGGTGATGGTTCTTGGGTCTCACCGCGGTCCTGGTTTCTTCTCCTTTAGATGAGCTGCTTCAGAAAGAGCAAAACTACTCGGATGATGTCTTGGCCAACATGATCAGTGAACCAAGAATCAGCTACGGAAATGATGCACTTATGCCATCTTTGACGGAGACGAAAACCACTGTGGAGCTGCTTCCAGTAAATGGAGAGTTTAGCCTGGACGACCTCCAGCCATGGCATCCTTTTGGGGTCGACTCCGTGCCAGCCAATACAGAAAATGAAGGTAAGAGTACCAGGGCAGGGCCAGAGTGATAGCACAGTCGGTGGGACGTTTGCCCTGTACGAGGCTGACCCGGGTTCTATCCCCGGCATCCCCTACGGGCCCCTGAGTACCTCCAGGAGTGAGGAGTGATTCCTGAGTGCAGAGCCAGGAGGAATCCCTGAGCATCTCTGGGTGTGACCCCAAAAGCAAAAAATAAAAAAAGAGTACCAGGTCAAAACCACAGGTCATGGTAGGTAGAAAGATGGATAGATCACTAGACCAATAGATTGATAAAAAGTAAAGAGGGGTGTGTGTGTGTGTGTGTGTGTGTGTGTGTGTGTGTGTGTGTGTGTGTGTTTCTCAGTCCTTGAGTAGTGGATTTTGATAAACTGACTCAAATGCTTTCAAATGCTTTCTCACCGAGAGGTAATTTGTTGTTTCTGGAACGAAAGAGCGAAAGAGCTCGCATTCCACCTGAATTTGAGGTGAGACACTGGCTTAGCATGCCCACCTTTGAAGAAAGTGGACATGAATTATGGAAATCACAGTTCCCCCAGCAGAGACAGATTCTGATGGAGCCTATCTAAATGGAGATTTGAAAGGCACCAAAATAGTCTTCATTGTTTATTTGTTCTGCTGCATTAGATTTCAGATTGCCATACATCTTAAAGGCAAAGATAGAACACCACTTTGGAATAAAACATCATTTTGCTCAAGATTTAAACTGTTGTAGGACTGAGGAATTTGGGAAATGGAGCTCAACATTTGACTTTCGGGGTTCAATACCACACCCTTCAGGAAGAGGGGTAGGAGGAAGATTAAAATTAAACTATTATGTATTTTTAGAAAGTTAAATTTAAGGTAGCTATCAACATTAGAAGCACATTGTTCTAAATGTTTTTCCCATTAAAGTTCAGAGAAGTAACATTATCTCTGTAATAAATAAGAGTGCAACATATGATGTCCTTTTATGGGGATTTCTTAGCAAAAACTTTCATATGATACCGATTTCAGAGAGAGCGCCTTTTTATCCCGTATCATTTTTGCATGGTCAAAGTATAAAAATCCCAACAATTGAATTTTGAATGCAACTAGCATGTTTCCACCACAAATTTTACCTGTGACTGCTAGTCTATAGACTACCTGTAATATAGACTCTTCACCATTTTTGTACCTCAGAAGCAATGAGGACACTCTTTAGACAAACTCTGCTCCAGTGCTAGGAATTACTGCACTGGAGAAGTGTCTTTTAAAGAATCAATGCAAAAATAATAATAATCGTTAAATAAATAAAATGAACCAGTGTAGAAAATCTTCAGATAGATTTCTCCTAATGTTAGTAATCATCTGCAGTTTGTCTCCTTGACCCATGAAGGACATCTTTCAGTAAGGATATATGATGGGAAGAGCAAAGTTTTTATGATTATAATGAAAACTTGAACATTTCTTAAAATCAGTCTTCCAAAGATAGGAAGATTTTTTTTTTCTTATCAGGATCTCAGTTGGAAAAGCCTGGAAAGATAGTACAAAGGAGAGGGAGCTTGCCTTGCATGTGGCCAACCCAGGTTATATCCTTGGAATCACATATGGACCCATGAGCACTGCCAGGAGTGATCCCTGAGCACTGAACCAGGGTGTTAGCCGTGGATATTGCTGGGTGTGCCCACACACACACCAAAAAAGATCTGGGTAACCCTACAGTGACCCAAGTTAAATTAAATTGTGTTATTGCTTGAATGCTGGCCCTGTTCATTTTTCATCCACCTTTGACTTTTTAAATCCTCATCCTGTAGTCGCTGAGAGATTTTTTTTTTAATTTTTTATTGTGGAAAGTTACAAAGTTACAAAGTTTTCAGGTTTAAATCTCAGTTATACAGTGCTCGAATACCCATCCCTTCACCAGTGCTCATATTCCACCACCAGTCGCTGAGAGATTTTGTGAAAAATTCCAGTCTCATTTTAAAATAGAATGCGTTTGAGATTTGCTTTTTCCTTAGCAACATTGGTTGCTTTCATTGAAGGGGAGATGGAACCAGCTTATCTAAGGTCTAGCAAGCTTTCTTTGATAGAAAATTATAGTGCCGGGGGTCAGAGCAATCATACAGCAGGTAAGGCGTTTGCCTTGCACACCGCTGACCTTGGTTCGCTCTTTGGCATCCCATATGGTCCTCTGAGCACTACCAGGAGTGATCCCTAGGCTAAGAGTCAGATGTAATCCCCGAGCGTTGCCTGAACATTGCCAGGTGTGGCCCCCCAAAACAATGAAAACTACAGTGCAGGGGCCAGAGAGATAGCCCAAGTGCTAAAGTGCCTTGAATCTTCATTCAGTCTGTGGTCACTACATGTGGTTCTTCGATAGTGATCCTTTAATGACATTAAGGAAAGTCTGATTGAGTCATCTTTTTTTTAGTGGGGGGGCGGTGAGGGGAGTTGGTAGACCTGGTGGGCCACCCATAGTGCTCAGGGCTTGCTCCTGGCTCTGTGCTCAAGGATCAATGGTGGTACACAGGGGACTTAATACTTAATGAGTCGTCTTTTAAATAAAATGGATTGACGAAATGTAAGGGAGAAATCAATATGAGACCTCATTTACTTCGGATTGTTGTTTTTTTTTTTTAATTCTTTAATGACTCACCATGAAGTACAGTTAGAGACTTACAAACATTCGTGCTTACATTTCAGTTATACAGTGATCAAGTACCCATCCCTCCACCAGTGCCCATTCTCCACCACCAGTGGTCCCAGTATCCCTCCCCCCTTCCACCCACCTCTCGTCCACCCCCGGCCTCTATGACAGGCACATTCCCTTTACTCTCTCTCTCCTTTTAGGTGTTACAGTTTGCATTACAGGTACTAAGTGGCCATCATGTTCGACCTGTAGTCTATTTTCAGCACACATCTCCCATCCCGAGCGAGCCCCCAAGCATCCTTTACTTGGTGGTCCCTTCATCCTTTACTTGGTGTTCCCTTCTCTATCCCAGCTGCCTTTTCCCCAAGCACGTGAGGCCGGCTTCCAAGCTGTGGAGTGATCCTCCGGGCCCTTATCTCTACTATCCTTGGGTGATAGTCTCCCATTCTGTTACTTTATATTCCGCAAATGATCAGACTCGGCTACTAGCAGGGAGCAGTTACTGTCCGGGAGTAACTGCACTGGCGCAATTTCACTTCCTTACCCAGTGGCGCTCTCTGCTGTAGGTTGGGTTAGAGTAAGACCTGTGCAAAATACCCCGTGTTCCTATTATAAAACTGAGTTTAGTGCTGGACTCATGACAGTCTTCCTACGTGAATGTCCAGCAGGAAGGGAATTTATAGAGGGAGCAGGACACTTTTCACCTTTGAGGGATTGCCCTGCCACCAGCACCCAACATTCCCAGTTCCCACCCTAGAGACGCAAATGTCGTCTCTCCTTTTCAGTTCTGGTGACAGCCCAAAAATAGTATCTCCACTCAACCCACCAATTTACTGACTTGTGGCATCTCTCACCCATGGGGGACAGGGATCAGAGTTCAAATTCCAGCTCTGTTGTATGGTGACTATGGGCAAGTCACACACCCTCTCTATTTCCTAAGCTATAAAAATAAATAAGACTCCCATCTTAAAGATCGGGCGTGGGTATTAAATGAGATGGTGCAAAGAGCTCTTACTAGCCAGGCGTCTACATGTTGATAAATGTGCAGTGGCAGATCTTTTCATTTTAATGGCACTAGAAGCTGATTAGAGATTTCACCAGCTTGTTCAAGGGCAATAAGGAGGACATTAATTAACCTTTTGATTAATGAACGTAACCAGCCACTTCACGATCCAGTCCTGAAATTTTACCCCGTCTCCATCCCCACCCCCCCACCCCTTCCTCTTCCCCATCCGTGTTCCTTGCTAATCTGACAGACATGTGCCCACACAGATACGGTAAATGACTACAATTCCCAAATGGTTTCCTTGCATTGTTCTTGTGGTCCTTTTGACAGCTTCTAATGCTTACCAAAACTTGATTGTTTTTCTTAGTAATCATTCAAGTTCTGAGTGAGAAGCAGACATCCAGGCATTTTTTTTTTTGATATGTGGAGTGTTTTGGGTTTGTTTTGTTTTGTTTTGTTTTAGCGTATCACAGTTTTTATTATTTTAGGCTCTTGAACCACTGAGCTTTACCTTTCAGGTTTTGAATTCTGCGGTTTCACAAGTGACAACACCTCAAGGGTTAAACTGAAGCGAGGCTGTTGTTTACAAAACAGTTCTCCTGGATCACGAAATCCAAGGCTACAGACATTTCCGTTAGCTCTGCTTTTTCATGACTAGGCAAGGCAGCCACACATAGACCAATGTGGCATGCAGTGCGCACAAGAAAGTCTCCGAGTCTCAGAGTTCTTGTATCTGTTGCATACATAAAAACTATAGTCTCTGTGTAAGTGAGAGAGAGAGAGAGAGAGAGAGAGAGAGAGAGAGTGTGTGTGTGTGTGTGTGTGTGTGTGTGTGTGTGTGTGTGTGTGTGTGTGTGCAAACAAACAGAGCTATGTTGGACCACTGAACCTTATCCCCGACTTAAGAGACATCTTAAGAGATATCTTAAGAGATATCTTCCATACACAATCTTCCATAATTATGTATGGACAGAGAAAAGTAGCTTCTGGGTTGGTTGGTTGGTTGGTTTGTTTATTTGTTTGTTTGTTTGTTTGTTTGGGGGCTATACACAGTGGTACTTAAGAATTACTCCTGATTCAGTGCTCTGAGGACCCTATACAGTGCCTGGGATCAACCCCGGGGCCTCCTGGTGCATGCAACGCATGTGCTTAAACTCTTAAGCTATCTCTCCATCCCTGGTATATTTTGACTGGGCTAGAAAGAAGCTTTGAGAAAATCCATTTAAATGGTGAAACTGATAATGCCTCTCCTTAGGCCTGTCAGCCAGTCCTGTTAAGGCCTCTCTTATCCATTAGTCAGCCCACTCTCCACAAGGAGTCCATTATCAGCAGAGGCTGATGAGAAGGTGGGGGTCAGCAGCATTGAACCCAGACGTGGTCCACTTCAAGGAAATCCCAAACAAACAAACTCAGCGGTGCCCAAATTTGCACCTTTCTTTTTCTTCCTTCTTTTAGGAAAAGGGTTTGATGCATGAATCCCGGAGGTAGCTAAATGAAATGTGCTTCTGCTTGTTTTCATTATTTTAAGGTGATGTGACATCTTTTCCCTTAACAGTAATGTAAAATATTATGAATGCTATGTTGAAGGGCCTTTCTGGACCAATGAGTAATGTTCCATCTGAAAAAATTAAGTATTTGCAATCGACTAGAAATCATTCACTGCTCTGACTCTTTGGATGTGGTGTTTTGCTGTTTTTATTTTTCCTACAGTGATGTTGTCATTGCCCTTTTCTAAAAATGTGTTGACATCTGATGGCGGAATGTATGAGTTCGTATTTTGGAATCGTAACCAGATTAAATCAGCCTCAGAGTGTTAAGGCAGACTAGTTTTAATCCCTAAAAGAACTGTTCACCCTCACCAGAAAAGAAAAACACAAAGGGTGGAAAAACTCGTAGAGATAACCTCACCCTGAAATAACCATTTTTATAAAGCTTTTTATTTTTATATATTATATAAAACACATATATAAAATATTTTGAAATAAAATATGTATTTGCATAAGGCTTTTATGAAAACAGCCTTCATGGTGATGGTTTTCGGTATTCTCATAAGTGAATGTGGATTAGCGTTTTATGACTTATAATATTTTTTTCCCCACATGCATGTGAGGCCGGGGGGGCGGGGGAGGGGGGTACTCTAGGTGCTATTTTCTTGTGAGAATACTGAGCCTCAAGGAATGAGCCTTGGCTGCAAACAGGAAAGAATAGTGGTGGCATTAGGATGGAGCCAGGATTGACCGAGGTGCTTGAGCCTAAGTTTGAGCCACAAATTCAACTCTTTGCCATACAGACTAGTAGGATTTTTAAGGATGAAACTTGATGATGCGGGTGATCACCACTTCCGGTTCCCTTCTTTGCAATGGGGGCGTGTTTGGGCACACGACTGCCTTTAACTGCACCACCACTTGGGGCTGTGATGGGTCGAACCTTCTTCAAAAGTAACCGATCCATGCTTCCACGAACTCCGTGTTACATGGACGAATAAAGACACTTTGTTCACATTGTTGCAATAAGGAAAATAAAAGTTGAGATACAGAGAAACTGTATTTGCATGTTGCAGAAAGAATTGCCTTATTCTGAAACATAGTAAAGCACCAACTGATTCCTCCTCAGAGCAATTGGCTAGCGGTTCCTGAACTTACTACTCTCTGTTCAGGAAAAAAAAAAATCACAATGGACACCCTCCCCTCAAAAGCTCCTTTCTTGAAACAAACAAGCAGAAAGCACCCCTATGCCCGGGTTGCACTTGGGGTTTCTGCTACCCCCTGGACCGCCCACTCTGGGAAACGCTGGTTTTGTAGAAGCTATAGAATAAATGCTGTTCTCTAGTTATTTGAGAGGCTCTCAATCAGATTTGAAAAATGATTTTTTTCCCTCACTCAAGTAGTAGAGAAGAGGCGTTATTATTTCTGTGTCACATGTGAAGGAAGAGCCTGGGGAGTAAGTTGTAATGGAAATTGCAAACCTTCAGATCTGCCCACACTGGCAAGTCGCTGGCAGAACCAGCCCGTGTTTCTCCTCCGCGATTCACCCAGATGTCTTCATGTCTGAACCATGATGTGCTCATGAATCCTTGGCCCAGGGCCAGTTCCCTTCCTGCCTCCCGTTCCTGCCCAGGGGAGGTGTTCAAAATTGAGTTGGCCTTTTAATTTCCCACCTTTTCGCACCCTGGCCTCGCTTCACACGGAAGCCGTGTGGCTGTAACTGAAATGACTGAGCCTGTTTCAGTGGCTTTTCCCCCCACGAAGCCTTCTTCCTGCCATCAGAGCTTTTCAGACTTTCCTCTACCTTCTTATCTTTATATTTCTCTGCGCTTACAGAAGAAAGTGCTTATTTTTTTTTCTCTCTTCCTTCAGCTTCATTTGCTACTAGCTTTAGCTCTCCCTCACCTTACTCTCCAGTCTCCGTGTAAGGAAGTAATGTCTGAGCATCACGTTGGAGGTGCCAGATACCAGGAAACCGGGTGGAGGTCCTTGTGTCACCCACACTACTTATTTTGCACCAGATCCCAAGTACACACAGAGGAAGAAAGAGCAAATGATGCCAATTTAAAAAAAGAAACATTCTCGGGGCTGGAGTGATAGCACAGCGGGTAGGGCGTTTGCCTTGCACGCGGCCAACCCAGGTTCGATTCCCAGCATCCCACAGGGTCCCCTGTGCATCGCTGGGTGTGACCCAAAAAGAAAAGAAAAGAAAGGAAACATTCTCCTGGCATCTGTATTTGCTCCCAAATAGAAATCAGCCTGAAACATGGACAGAGCAGACAGGGCAAAAATCGCTCTGTGGGCTGAGGTCTGGGTTGAATCCCCAACCTGGTATGGTCCCCTGAGCACTGAGGCGGGAATAACCTCTGAGCACACTGGTGTGACTCCAGAAACCTGAAATAGGGAGAGAGGAAGGGAGAGGAGGAGAGAGAGAGACTTTTCTGACTTGCTGCTTCTACCCTGGACAAAGAACAAATTCAATGCAAAAAAAAAAAAAAAAAAGAAAAAACCACAGAAGAAGAGGGGGTGAAACTTCCCTGATAAATTGAGAATCGCAGGCCCCCTGGGATTGGCACAGGCGCTTTTATAATTAATTAACTGTGAAAGCAGATAAGGCCGGGCATCGTGAAACGCGGTGTCTTTAAGATTGTCCACTGGGTCGGATATCATATTTGGTTCCTCATCCAAAAGACAAGACCGTGTCTCTTATGCGAGCCGAGAGAGGAAGCCTTGCCGGCCAGTCCCTCTTCTTTGATGTGGCCGCGTTTCCTGGTGAGGGCTTTTCTTGGAAAAGGAAGAGATAGGCTTGGCCCAGGGATGCCCAGGAGCCTTTTGAAGCGGGACCTTGGCCCTTCCTTGATGCTCAGGATTATCCCCGCAGGGTTCTTTGCCCGCTGCGCCCTTTTGTATAACTTGTGATTGCACATGCTTTCCCCCGCTCTGTGTTCAGGAGCCACGACTTAACCATCTCGATTTGTCTTGTTTGCTTTTCTGTGCATCTTGCTTCCCGTGCCCAGTCGAGCCTGTTGACGCCCGCCCTGCTGCCGACCGAGGACTGACCACTCGACCAGGTATCGCCCGGTTTTCTTCTCCCCCCCTGCCCGGCCCCCCACCTCTCAGCAGCCTGCGGTTTGAGCTTGAGCCCCTGCCTCCCCGCCCCTCTCTTCATCGTGACTCGCTGCTCTAAAGCGCAAACTGTGAGGAAAAGGGGTCTGAGCGGGACCGGGGACACCAAACTTGGAAAATTCTCCTTGGCTGTTCTTTTCCCTGACACGCTGTTGCTCGGGTCCTGACTTGAGGCGCCGTTTTGAGTCTCCCTTCGCTGAGTTTGCCCTTTGGAAAACTCCAAGAGCCCAGCGAAGCCCTTAGAACTTTGGCTAAGTGGCGACATCCTCCGAAACGGAAGCCCACCCAAGTGTGGGCCCCTTGGTAGCTTCTGTAAATATCTCTCCTTCCCTTTCTTGCTTTGTATCTGGGTGGCTCCTTTCCCCACCAAATTGCCCTCACACCAGTCAGTTCCTCGAGTAGACCTGGCTTCCTAAAATAGCAGAACTGGTGTGTATCTAGAGTTCGGAAATCAGGACATTTTTCTCAATTGTGGGTTCTATATGCTTATTCTCGGTGAGATTTTAGATGGTACACCAGATGAATGCAGAATTTTCTATACAGGTACTTTGTTTTTTATATTAAATGCCCAACAATAGTGAAGTGGCCATTTTTTTTTAATAGTCAATGTTTTCAGTGAATCAAAAGGAGGATAGATGTTACTGAATTAAATAATCTGTATGCATATATAATATGTGTCTGCAAATTATATATTATATGTAAATATATATAACGAGATCTTTCACTCCCAGCAGTACATATAGAGATCCCCATATTTCTCTTCCTTTGTTTCATAATGTCCTATGCGATAATCAAGGGAAGAAATAGACTTCATTTGGTTTTTTGGTTTGGTTTTTATTTGGGGGCCACACCTGACAGTGCCCTGGGCTAATGCCCGGCTCCTTGCACAGGGTCACTCCTGGTGATGTGGTACCAGGGGCTAAACTAGGGTTGACTGTGTGCAAGGCAAACATCTTAACCACGGAGCTATCTCTCCGGCCCCCAAATTAACCGAATCTGAAGATATAAACTCCCAGAGATCCCTGGAACGGATATCGTTTGCAGTGACACCAGTAGCAGACTCTGCCCCTCTCACAGGCTGTGCAAGCTCAGGCCATTTCTGTCCCCAGCCAGAGCCATTGAGAACTCAGAATCTGCCTCGTGGTGTCTTCATGCCTTTGTGCCATGATTAACAGGGACGGGAAAGTGACACATTCTGACAGCAGATCTCATCGACCTCATGAATCTGTCTGTAGGGCTTTTCAGAAGAGCCTAAATTTCAGTAAAGCAGACAGTGTTACCATTCTCCTAATGGCCTCCTTACTGTCAGTGCCACCCAAGAGAGTGTCAGCAGACCAGGAGTTGACATCCCGTCCTTCTCAGGTACTGGGAGGCCCTCCTGGCTGAGACTTAATTTCAAAATAAGCTTAATTTGCTGTGGACCTTTTTCCCAAGAAGCTTCCTCCTATTTTATATTTGAAGAAAGGGGTGCTTTACGTCTGCAGCCATAAAATATGGATTAGAAGTTCTCATTCCACCCATTATATCAAGTTCTACATTGGAAAAACAAGGCCCATAACCTCCTATTAAAATACCTTAGAATAAGTGGTCACACACATACACAACACACACACATACACAACACACACACACACATACACCTCACCACACCTCCTCCACCAAGTTGACTTGTTTTTCCTTCTTTCCAAAAGGTCTAAAATGAAAATGCTTTTTAGATGCAATACATTCCCATGCATTGTCAAACAAACGTATTCTGGTTTAAGCTAAAAACCTAGAAAGAATGTTGAGGTCTTGTGTGAATAGGAAGAAGTCCTACCCCAAATTTTTGTTACAACCATCTTTCATCATGATTTCTCGCAAAGACTGATGCACTAATGCTAGAGAAGGTCAGGTGCCTACCCTTAGAAGCTGGAAGAATGCTACAAGGGATGGACTTTGTATATTTAGAAAGAGGACATGAGAATTAGAGAAGTTATGAAATCTAAAGCAACATATAAGCCAGGGTGCTTACGATATGAACAGATGAAGGCACTCATTCACTTGAGGGCCTGAGGACAGCAGATAAAGCATTTGCCTTGCATGTAGCTGACCAGGGTTCGATCCCCAGCATCCATATGTTCCTCTGAGCACCACCAGGAGAAATTCCTGAGTGCAGAGCCAGGAATAACCCCTGAGTACTGCCAGGTGTGGCCCAAAAACAAACAAACAAAAAACCCAACCCAATCTTTAAACAAAGCTGTTGTTAGCTAGACAATTTAATTTACTAAAAATGAGCTTTGGGAGAGGTTTTGAAAGGTTTGAGACATGTACATTGGCCAAGAAGAAAAATCTGCAAACCAGACAGTAGGATTCAGCCACTGTTCTTTCTTATACTCTCTGAGACATTGGGTCCCACTTGCAGACTAAGGCCTTAGATGAAAAAGAATGTTCAGATCTAGAGGAGGAAGATTCTAGTTCAGGTAACACTATAGCACTGTCGTCCCATTGTTTATCAATTTGTTCAAGCGGGCACCAGTAACGTCTCCATAGTAACAGTAAAAACTTGTTACTGTTTTTGGCATATCTAATACACCACGGGTAGCTTGCCAGACTCTGATGTGCGGGCGGGATACTCTCAGTAGTTTGCCAGGCTCTCCGAGAGAGACAAAGGAATTGAACCCGGGTCGGCCATGTGCAAGGCAAATGCCCTACCCACTGTGCTCTCACTGCTGTCCTAGTTCAGGTATGTCTGTGAATAGCGCAATTTGTTGAATATGCATCCAGATACACGTACACTCTTATTTTCATGCTTGCAATACCGAATCATCATTTGAATCAGTTTTTCCCTTATTTGTGTAGCCTTGATTTTAGTTCTCATCGTCCCACTTCAAGGCTGCACGCTTGGCAGCTAGTAATATATTTAGCCAAACTTAGCAGCCCTTCCCAGAATTATCCTATCATGCCATTCATTGGATGCCATTGTTTTCGAATCATCACTCTTGGCACTCTGAGGGAACTCAAGAAAAGATCGGGGTATAATGACAGTTTAAGATAGCCACTTCTTCACTTTCCTGCCTGCAAAACCAGGGCACTGCACCTCCAGGAATAGAATGTCAAGCAGTAGGACCCAGAAAGAGAAGGGTGACTTCTGGCCGATCATGGCCATCATAGCTGTTCCTCCCTGGCTGACTTCCAGAGAGAGACAGACTCCCAAAGACAGTTGCCATCTTGGGGCTGAAGCAATAACACATCGGGGTGGGCATTTGCCTTGCACACAGCTGACCCAGGTTTGATTCCCAGCATCCCATATGGTCCCCTGAGCACCGCCAGGGGTAATTCCTGAGTGCAGAGCCAGGAGTGATCCCTGAGCATCGCCGGGTGTGACCCAAAAAGCAAAAAAAATAAAAAATAAAAACAAAAACAAAAACTATAAACCACTAAAAGAAAAAGAGAAAGACAGTTGACATCTGAGCAGAAGAAGGAAGGACAATACGTTGGCTGGTTCTTTGCAGAGAGGGGAGCTGCCCTTTCCACGAGAATTTATTCCCACCCCTCTCCAGTCCTGATCATGGAAACCAGGCCCATGACTGCAAGCTATGGGAGAGCTTTCGTGTCTCCTCCTTCCTCAGCTGAGCACCTTCCCCCACCCGCCTCACTCCCCCCTACTCACCACCATGTAGGGTGGCACCGAGTCAGGAATAGATTCGGCACAGCTCAGAAACACATCGGGTGAACCTGTGAATCCATGGCCCAGAAATGCATTTAAACATACCTGGCGGGGGTTGGAGATAGAACAGGGCTTAGGGCACTTGGCTTGCATGCTCTGGGCCCTGATACAACCCCCAGGTCCCCTGAGCATCACTGGGGGTAGCCCTGGAGGCACCCCTGCATCACCAGACGCGGCATTGATATCCCCCAAATTTGCAGGGCACAGGCAGCAACGCAGCCCCAGACCCTGGCACTGAACCCCCAACCTGCGTGTTTGAGGCTCCCTGAGAAGGACCCCCCCCACCAAAAACTCTGAGCAATACTTGGGAGCATCCCCCCTTCCCAAAGCAATTACCTGTCACATTTTATTACCTGCAGTGTCAGCTTATTCTCAACTGTGTTTCCCTGTATACACTCTTGCTCATTTTCATCCCGTTTAGGGTGACTTATATAACGCAGAGAAAGGCTTTGCATGCAACGTCACCCAAAAGTGAACTAGCCAGAGTCCTTTCCACTGAGAGTCTCTCAAACTGCTGAGCTAAAGAGTCACAATTATCTGTCTTGTGACTTACCATGCTTGGATTACATCTGGGAAGGGCCACTGAAAGTATTCTTGGAATTTTTTTTTTTTAGAGACAATGTGGGTTTAGAAGAATTTGGATTTGATGTTTTTGTTGTTCTTCTTCTTTGCTTCCACAAATCAAAAAGAAAAAATTAATAAGGGAGGTGGAGAGAGAGTAGAGCAGGTAGGGCGCTTACCTTGCACACAGCCAACGTCAGCACCAATATGGATCCCTGAGCACCACTGAGTGTGACACTTCCCCTAAAAAATAAATTAATGTGTTCAAAATAATGGACTAGAGGGCTGGAGCAATAGTACAGCGGGTAGGGCATTTGCCTTGCAGGCGGCCAACCCGGGTTCGATTCCCAGCATCCCATATGGTCCCCTGAGCACTGCCAGGGGTGATTCCTGAGTGTAGAGCCAGGAGTCAGCCCTGAGCATCATCAGGTGTGACTCAAAAACCAAAAAAATAAATAATAATAATAATAATAATAATAATAATAATAATAATAATGGACTGGAGAGATAGCACCTCGGTTAGGGCATTTGTCTTGCACATGATCCGGGTTCAATTCCTCTGTCCCTCTCGGAGAGCCCGGCAAGCTACCAAGAGTATCCCGCCCGCACATCAGAGCCTGGCAAGCTCCCCGTGGCATATTCAATATGCCAAAAATCGTAACAACGAGTCTCACAATGGAGACATTACTGATGCCCACTCGAGCGAACCGATGAGCAACGGGATGACAGTGAGAGTTAAAAATAATGAAAGGAAGACTATTCAAGAGAGTTTTAGAAATAGGGGCCAGAGAGATAGAACAATGGATAAGGCGTTTTTCCTTGCATGCAGCCAACCCAGATTTGGTGTCCAGCACCCTGTATGGTCCCAAAGCCCACCACAAGTGATCCCTGAGCACAGAACTAGGAGTAAGCCCTGAGTGCAGCTGGCTGTCGCCCCAAAATCAAAAATAATAAATAAAACCTTAGAAATACAGTTTCAGCCAATGCATGGCAAGACCCTGGAAATTGGGAAAGGATGGAATATAAGAAATTGCTGTGGTTGTACAAGGACTATGATTTCAAAGGGCCTATTGAAAGATTAAAAATATATATATATATATCACCTATGAGGAATGAAAGAGTTAATACCACAGCTTGCTAAAAATGAGGAGTTCCTAAAATTTTAGGTATTAGAATAAGTTGAAAGTGAGGGGACCACGGGGAATGCTGATTCCTCAGAGAAGAAAATAAAAGAAATAAATGTAGCTCTTGGGGCAGCCTGGGGCTCAGGGGGAATCAGTCAGAGAACCGGTACTGAGATGGAAAGGAAAACTGGCCTGTTTTGATTGTGCCTCTCATTTTTTGTCTATATTTTTTTAAAAAATTATCTAAGAAAGGGAAGTTAAAGCACAAGATACATCAGATGAGAAAAGCATCAGATTACTCTTGAGTCCCCTAAGTTGGACTGGAGCGATAGCACAGTGGGTAGGGCATTTGCCTTGCACCCAGCCGACCCAGGCTCGATTCCTCTGTCCCTCTCAGAGAGCCCAGCAAGCTTCCGAGAGTATCCCGCCCGCATGGCAGAGCCTGGCAAGCTACCCATGGTGTATTCGATATGCCAAAAAACAGTGACAAGTCTCACAATGGAGACGTTCCTGGTGCCCTGCTCAAACAAATAAATCTATGAGCAATGGGACAACAGTGCTATGGTGCCCTTAAAGTAGTTGTCTGTTGTTACACATAAGATAGCATCATGACTGAGAAACCCTTATAATATTTAGAATTCTGACTTGAAATGGCTGTGTGAGTCTGGCTCCGGGCCTCATAACATTGCAATCAAGTCATCTACCAGAATTGCGGTTATCTGAGAACCAGAAGCTTCTCTGGTTGCCGGGGTGTCCATTTCCAAGATTTTCAGACAGTTGTGCAGAGGTCTCAGTCAAGAGCTGCTGCAGCTCCTTCCTGACACGGCAGCTGGCTTTCCCCGGCACAGGTGACTGCAGGGAGGAAATTAAGAAGCAAACTGAAGTGTCCTTGCAGCCCTAGTGTGAGAAGTCACCAACGATCACATTTCCACACGCTATTCTTTGGAAAGCAGTTTATCATCTTGGCAAAGGAATGATGTTCCGTCTCAGAGAGAAGGAAGGCAGCAAATCTTTGGACTCTCTTAAACCAGATTTGTGCAGCTCTCTACCCAAGTCCAAGTCCTGCTTACCCAGACAGAAAACCTGAGGGTGGAATCATAGGACCATTTGCCATGACCTTTATGGAACTCTGGAGAGTAGAAAATGACTGGCTGGCCAGGGATAAGAAAATGACATTCTGCTAAGCAGAAGGGAGAGACAATAGCTTAGAGCGGGTAGATTGACCTTGATCTGGAGTCCCATTTTCAGATAGGTTCTTCCATAGAAGCTTTTTTTTTTTTTTTCAGAAGATGAATGAGTCGAGAATGGGAAGTCTGTGCGATGTCACAACCCCTATGGCTTCCCGTCAAATTATCCTCCTTTTCTTTTGTGATCCTTCTTGTTTGACTGGAACATCATGTGGACGTTGTGCGTTTCAGTTTCAGCTAGATGTGTGACAAGGTTCGTAGCACCTTGTAAGGTTGTCACAGTGACTCCATCAAGAGTGAGATATTAGGTCCTATTTGAGCTGAAGCCACTTGTAATGTGTAACCCAAGTAAAATGATGTCCTTCATCTGCTTTATTTAGCAGATGAACTAATAATACTCGGTGTCTATAAAGCAAATTCCTGAATTAAAAGATAGGATTTTTGCAGCGCTTCGTGGCTTGAACATAACTTCTTTGTAATTGGAACAAAGCCCCAAAGTAAGAGTTTTGTTCTGCCAGGTAATTAATGCTCACTTTTAAGCCTCTTATTATTTTTTTCTAAAGGAATAAGGACACATGAAAAAGGGCCTTTAATAGGCTAAACAAAGCCCCTAATCCAAGCCAGAATATTCTAAGAACAAATCCTTGCCAAGCTCCCAACTAGCTTTTAATTCTTATTTTTCCCTGCTTTAAAAAATATATATAGTATGTCCTAAAAGAAAGTACAAGTTTTAACTTCAAAATACCCTGACACTTTCATTTCTTTGCGTCTAAAAGAGACACTGTCACTGTCATCCCGTTGCTCATCGATTTGTTCGAGCGGGCACCAGTAACATCTCTCATTGAGAGACTTATTGTTACTGTTTTTGGCATATCCAATACGCCACGGGTAGCTTGCCAGGCTCTGCCGCTCGGGCTCCATACTCTCGGTAGCTTGCTGGGCTCTCCGAGAGGGGTGGAGGAATCAAACTCGGGTTGGCTGCGTGAAAGGCAAATGCCCAACCGCTGTGCAACAATCATCACAAATTTCAAGGTGTGGAGAGGGCCATTTTTCTTGAAGTCATGTTCCTCCACCTTCAAGTCTGGAAAGACGATGTGGATAGCCTTCGTGCTGTAATGCTCTTATTTATTCCTCAGTAGCATTTGTGAGTTCTCCTGCATATCTTCACTGTGGTCTCATGCTTCTGGTCCAATGCAGGTTCGGGATTGACAAATATCAAGACGGAAGAGATCTCGGAGGTGAAAATGGATGCCGAATTCCGACACGACGCAGGATATGAAGTTCATCATCAAAAGCTGGTACGTGAAATAAGCCATGTGTTGGTGCCACCCTTCTTGGCAAATCACATATTCACTCTTACTCACCCCGTGCCTGCTAGCCAGTTAAAGGAAAGCTAGAAACACGAATGAAATGCTTGCCTAGAGGATCGTCATGAAAACATGAAGCACAGCAAAAGAGCCTCTTTTTGAGGGATCCTTTCAATTGAGAAGGCAACCAAGTCCTCACAGGATTCAAAAGCAAACGAATTTGTGTGATGCAACCATTTTTGTTAAGTTCCAGTTTGTTTTCTAGGAAATTGAGTCTATAGAATAGGTTCAAAATCTCAAATGTGTACCTATGTTACTTGCTTTCCGGGAAGTGTTTTCATGACTGTTGACATTCACGTTTATAACGTTTGTTCATCATTTTTCTCACCTCTCTTTCCATCTCCTCCCCAACTTCTATCCTGGAAGTGCCCCTCTAGGTAGAAGTTTTGGACCTCTACAAGGTGGGCAGAGGCAGGAGGTGGACAAGGCAGGCCACAGGTTCCTTTTGTAGACATGGCATTCGCTGCCCAATGCTAGCGTTGGAATAGTCAAAACACAGGGCTGCTCGAATTGTTATGTTTCTTTACCAGTCACTTCTGATTAGCCAGATCCTGCTTTCTGTTCAGGTTCTTTCCATCTTACCCAGGAAGCAGAATAAGGAGGTTAAATTAAAATTTGTGATGCAATGTAATTATACATTCAGGAATGAACCAAAAAATGGTGATAAAATTCTCAGAAAATGCCCTGGGGTAGTGGGGGGAACAGTTTCTCAGACTAAGACTTGAGAAGTTCTTGATTTCAGAAATTTTGTTTATGTGTCTGTATATTTCTTTCAAGAAGAAATTATCTTTCTAATCATCATCAGTAAAATATATCAATCCAAATATTATAAATTTAAGACCAAAGGAAATGTCTTGAAATTATTTACGCCCTTTTGCAGTTGTGAATACATAAGAGCAGCTCAAAAATTGTTGTGCATTTTCAGTCCTATCATCTTTTCTACGAAAGCCCATTTTGCTTTTTTTGGAGCGTGGTTCCTTGATTGGCATTAATGACCACATAATCAGGGCTGTTCTTGATCCAGATGCTGAAGAGATTAATAAAATTGGGGGGAACTTCCAAAAGTGGGAGCGTGTGGGACACTGAGCTGAAGATTAATGTACCGATCTATCTTCCCTGATGCATGTGTCATAAAGCCTGTCTCCACAATGACACCAGCTCCTGTAATGCGACAGTGACTAATAACAGTGCAGCAATTAAGAGGATCAACTCCCTCTACTGAACTCGTTGATAAGATAATGTACTATAATTAGTGTAACGAATATTACAGAATTACAGTATTTTCTTAAAGACACAGGAAGATGGCCAGCCTTGCATGTAGTCCTGATTACTTCACACTTGTATCGTTAGTTAATTAATGATTTGCTTTTTTAGAAAAATGTGGAGCTGGCATATTCGTTTAGGAAGGAGAACAATTATAAACCACTTTCATTTTTGTTGCAGCTAGACTTCTCCAAGTTAAAAAGAAATCCTTTTAAATATTTGCTTCATTTGCTGCATTTTTTATATTGCCTTTTCAAGATTGCTGGAAGGTCAAGTCTGACTATGAAAATTGGTCATTTTTCTAATCTGAGTACAAAGAGAACTATGAGAAAGTTGTTTTCATTCATTTACCTAACAAAATGGTACATGTCGTACTTAGTGTGGTAGAAGATTGTGGAAGTTGCAATGTGCTTTTATAATTTCATTCAAGTAGGTTGGCTTGAAAAGCAGTGACTTGCTTTTTCTAAACAATGTGCAAAAAAATGTACGATAATAAGCATTTTGCACTGAATTTTTTTTTCTTTAGAATGCCGTCAATTCCTTATATATCTAAGGCAACATAATCTGTTGGATTTCTGGAGACAATGGACAATGTATGAAGATAGTAGGAATTATTGACCTTTAAAACCCTTATCTTGTGACCAACTGCTTTTGCTTTTAAAAAAAAAACTGTCTTATAACATGAAGCTTCTCAAAGTTCCTGAGTGTCCTAGTAAACTGTTGTGTGTAAACTTAGGTAGCGAGATGTCTCTCCCATGGAACTCCTGTGCATCAGAAGACTTATCTTTATACTCAAAACTCCCCTCTGGAGCTGGAGAGATGGTGCTTTGCATCCCGCCCACTCCAGTTAAAGTCTCTGATACTTTATGGTCCCACACGTGCTTCCAGGGGTGACGCCAGTGCAGAGAACCAGAAACGGCCCCTGAGCACCTGCTGCCAAAGACTCAACCTGTAGGGAAACTGGGACGCAGGTGTGTGTTAAATCAGGTGCCATGCATCAGGTCTCTTGGTTTGAAACCAGCTGGGACTGGGAAGTACCAACCTTCATATGTAATCAAGATCCAAGAAAACTCAAGAGAATGTTCCCCTGCCAGAGATTTGAGTCAGGTTTCCACTGGCCTCTGTTTTATCCAAGGACATGAGTGGAGAAAGGCAAGTAGACTCAGGAACAGAACCATCTGTCCCTCTGTGGACTACAAGTATCAGTTTTGAGAAGTAAGACTATTTTGAATTTTCCAGGAAGCCCCAAATAATGGTGTGACTAGCTGATTCTCCCATGCTCTAGACTTTGTACTTTTTGCACACCTCCTCCACTACAGACCCTTTTCTTTGTATTCGTCTTCCAGGTATTCTTTGCCGAAGATGTGGGTTCAAACAAAGGTGCCATCATTGGACTCATGGTGGGCGGTGTTGTCATAGCAACAGTGATTGTTATCACCTTGGTGATGCTCAAGAAGAAACAATACACGTCCATCCATCACGGCGTGGTGGAGGTAGGAAAATGGGCTGCATGTTTGCATGTGGGCATGAAAGAAAAACTACATGGGGAAAAATGTTCGTGGCAGTGTGCTACGAACCATCTGAGTATCTCTTCTTGGGAGAAAAAAAGAAATTCCTACTTGGTGTTCCATGACAGCTCTTCGCTTGCTTTGTTTTTTATTCATTCCAACTGACAAAGACTAAAATCAGTGCCTTGGAGTTTAATGCTAAATGAAGACCTCGAGTTGTGCATAGCTTATTATAATTCCTATTGCAATATCAAAACAATAATAACGTTACCTGGCTTTTAAAAAAAATTGTGACTATTCTCAAACATTTCAAAGAAAACTGGAGCAGAACCAGAGAGATAGTAGAGCGGGCGGGACACTTGCATGTGGCTGATCCAAGTTATCCGGGTTCAATCCCAGGACCACATCTGGTCTCCTGACCCCCCACCCCCATCGGGAGCGAGCCCTGAGCTCAGAACCAGGAGTAAGCCAGGAGCGAGCACCACCGGGTGTGGCCCCAACACAAAACAGAAAAATGAACCACAAAAGGAAAACCTGAGCAGAAATTAGAAAGTTTAGAGTGGGGGGTGCTGCTTTTTCAAAGATTAGGTGTTTAGGTTTAAATCCTTTTAGTCCTAGAATTTTTACTTTGTGTTGACCTCTCTAACACCAGGTAAAGGTCAAATAATGCAATGTGTGAAGTGTCTTACATTTCTCCCTAGAAATGAAGATGTAGGAGAACTGGTCCCTAGGAGGAGCGTTGCCAGTACCGGGGAGAGGGGATCGGTCAGGGAAGGGACCACTAGGATAGTTATACAAGGACATGGTCACTCTGGACCAAGACTCAGTGCCAAAAGGAGGTAAATGATATGAATGACGCCTGATCAGTCACAGGAAACCACAGGAAACCACCATGCCTAAAGGGGAAGAGAAAAAAAGCAAAAAGTGCTCGCCATAGAGGCAAGCTGGGGGGATGGGAGAGAAACCAGGGACATTGGTAGTGAAAGCGGGCACTGGTGATTGGATTGGAACATTGTAGCTTGAAAATCATGAATGACTTTGTAATTCAGGGTGATTCCATTTTTTTTTTTTAAAAAAAGGCTTACTTTTCCACAGAAAAGGACAGTACACCAAGTATCTGAGCAAGATGCACAAGGTTATTACTCTCACTTCCACCTGGAATCTTTTTATTTTTTTTTTTTGTTTGTGGGTCACACCAGCGATGCTTAGAGGTTACTCCTGGCTCTTCACTCAGGAATTACTCCTGGCAGTGCTCAAGGGACTATATGGGATGCTGGGGATGGAACCCGGGTTGGTTGTGTGCAAGGCAAACGGCCTCCCCGCTTCATTATCGCTCCAGCCCCTGAAACCTCTTTGTCTCGAGGTGTGGGCGCACTAGCCGTGGAGTGAGGCGAGAACCCTCTAAGGGAATAGCGTGGTGCGGCTTCCCGGGACTGTTCTCAGGAGCCCGTCTGGCTCTCGTGGGTCAGTGTAGAACAGAGAGTGGGAGGAGCTGCAAGATTCAAACAGCTGATGTTTGAATACCGATGGCTGAAAAATGAATTTTATATACATTTCTTTTTTAAAATTTTAATGAATCACCATGAGATACAGTTACAGACCTACAAGCTTTCGTGATCATGTTTCGATCAAACAACGTTCGAGTACCCATCCCTCCACCAGTGCCCATTCTCCACCACCAATGTTCCCAGTGTCCCTCTCGCCACCCCCACTTCTTCCCTCCTCCTACCTCTCTGGCCGACTCATTCCCTCTTTCTCCTTTTGGGTATTATGGTTTGCAATATAGGTACTCAGCAGCCATCATGTTTGGTCCATAGTCTACTTTCAGCACGCATCTGATTCTTTCCTGCATCCCAAAAGGGCTGGAGCAATAGCACAGTGGGTAGGGCATTCACCTTGCACTCAGCCAACCCGGGTTCGACTCCTCCGCCCCTCTCGGAGAGCCCAGCAAGCTACCGAGAGTATCTCGCCTGCACGGCAGAGCCTGGCAAGCTCCCCGTGGAGTATTGGATATGCCAAAAACAGTCACAACAAGTCTCACAATGGAGACGTTACTGCTGCCCACTCGAGCAAATCGATAAACAATGGGATGACAGTGACAGTGATCCAAAAAGCAGCTTTGGGTGCCAGAGAGGTAACATAGGCGTTTAGGTACTCGCCGTCCACAGCGTCAATGCCTGCTCAAATCCCATCACCAGTTGCTACGGTCTGTGAGCACAGAGCAGGGAGCGAGCCCTGGACACCATATGGTGTGTCTCCAAGTCAAACAAGCAACAACAACCAAGTACAGTTGGGGGCCAGAGAAATAGTACAGGGGGTGAGGCATTTACCTGTATGTGGCCAACCCGTGTTTGACTTTGAGCCCAGCATCTGGTCCCCTGAGCATAACTTGACCACTCAGCCCTGAGCACAAAGCCAGGAGTAACCTGAGCACTGCCGGTTGCTGTGGCCCCTCAAAAAAAAAATTAAATGCAGCTTTTTTGGACATTTTTCCCATTTTAATGTGTTTGGGTACTAGTTTACCATTTTAGAGTTACAGAGGCTTAGCTTCATACCTCTGTAACTAGGAGTCCTTGACCCACCCCCAACGTCACGGAGCCATCCCCCCAAAAAGGTTTTTCTACCCATTTCTCTCAGCCCCCATTGTTTTCACGAAGTCTGGGAGTTTTGCTGGGTTTTGACAGTCTGCTTGCTTCCTGCATATTTCACGGACGCGAGAAATCATTCAGCAATTGCCTTTCACTCTCTTGAGTACTTGACTTGGTATAATCACCACGAGACCTGTCTGTTTGATCCCGAAAGGCCTAGTTCCCTCCGCTTGAACCGCTGAGTAGTATTCCAGCACGCGTATGTAGTGACTTTAGCCGGCCATGGAGATTCAGGATGGTTTTCTAGCTTGGTTACTGGGAATGAATGCCTGTATGTGTGTGTGTGTGTGTGTGTGTGTGTGTGTGTGTGTGTGTGTGTGTGTGTGTGTGTGTGTGTGTGTGTGTGTGTGTGTGTGTGTGTGTGTGAATTAACGCCACCTGCAGGCTCTGTCCTCTCCTGGAGGGGAGACACACGCTATTTCCAGCATCAAGCAGCAAAGCTGTGTTCTTTTCTCCGATGCTCTGCCTTGTGTCTTTGATCTCGTTAGCAAGATTCTTCCCCCCCCCCCCTTCGGCTCCAGCCCATCCCAAAAGCTCAGCCGAGAAGCGGTGCCTAGCAGAGCCATGCCTGCGTCTTATGTGGCTTTCCTGCCACACACAGGAGGCAGCTGAGTAGGGAGGAAAACAGCATCCCTCCTTCCTGGCTGGTGCTGATCTCCAGTGCTGGCGTTTTTAAGCCCGTGGCTAATGACACTGGTGCCAGTGAAAGCCCAGGTGACCTCATCTGTTGACACCCGGTGCAGATCAAAGGGACAGGGAGGAGGTGGGGAAAACCTCTGTGATTGTTCCCGCTGGGAGAGCCAGGCTGAGTCTCCATGGGGCGGTGGCTGCTGGGCTCGGCCTCTGGGAGAGCCCCGGGCATGGCATCTTATGAGGAGTTGCTCAGGCCTGTCCCTGGAAGCCTGAGAGAGTGGCTGGAGAAATGTTTCCAGCATCTTCCATACATGGGAGCTTTTGAATCTGTAGCAGGTAGCCAGAACGAGAATACAGCAGTAGGGAGTTGGTCTTGCATGTGGCCGACCGGGGTTCGATCCCTGACATCCCATGTGATCCCCTGAGCACCAGGAGTAATTCCTGAATGCAGAGCATCGCCAGATGTGATCCATAAAGGGAAAAATAATAATAATAATAATAAAATAATCCATCTCAGGGACCTGGAGCGATAGTACACTGGGTAGATATGCAGGCAACCTACGTTTAATCCCCGGCATCCCATAGGGTCCCCTAACCCCTGTCAGGAGTCATTTCTGAGTGCAGAGTCAGGAGTAACCCCTGAGCATCGCTGGGTGTGGCCCCCAAACAAAACAAGACCAAAAAATCCGCAGCAAGACTGGGTAAATAGCTCAAAGAAGGTGTACCCGGCGTGCGTTAAACCCAGAGTTTGGGGGCTGGAGCAATAGCACAGCGGGTAGGACATTTGCCTTGCACACGGCTGGCCGACCGGGGTTCGATTCCCAGCATCCCATATGGTCCCCTGAGCACCGCCAGGAGTAATTCCTGAGTGCAGAGTCAGGAGTAACCCCTGTGCATCACCGGGTGTGATCCAAAAAGCAAAAAAAAATAAAAGAAAGAAAGAAAGAAAGAAAGAAAGAAAGAAAGAAAGAAAGAAAGAAAGAAAGAAAGAAAGAAAGAAAGAAAGAAAGAAAGAAAGAAAGAAAGAAAAGAAAGAAAGAAAGAAAGAAAGAAAGAAAGAAAGAAAGAAAGAAAGAAAGAAAGAAAGAAAGAAAGAAAAGAAAGGAAAAGAAAAAAACACTCCTTTAAAGGGAAAAGAAAAAGAAGCCTCTTTCTCTACAGCGCACGCTAACTTTCCCTGGAAAAGCTGCTTCATCTGATTAAATGGCTATTGACTCTCCCCCTATTCCAATGATTTTACAGAAAAGAAAATTGTAATATGGGTGAGGGGAGAGAGGATATAGACGGGGGCGGGGCACCAGGGCCACCATGGAGGAAAACAGACCATGAGGGCGGGGGGTGGGGTTGCCGGAATATTGATGCCTGAGACCCTGCCCTAATCTAAACCACAGAGTGCCCAAAATAAAAGTAAATTAAATAAATAACGGGGCCTGAGAAATAGCACAGCAGGTTCCACACTGGCGTTGCCCATGGCCGACCCAGCACCCCCTCAAGGCCCCCAGGTCCTACCAGACTGAACACAGAGGCAGGCGCAGACCCTGAGCACAGCCAGGTGTGCCCCCCCAATCCCTAACCAAGGAAACGGGGGGCAGGATTATCACTCCGAGGTCGAGCTTGAGCCTCCTGACTCCGGTCCTGGGTTTGATCACCCGAGTCACCGTGTCACAAAAGTAACCGACAGAACCGCAGCTTCCGTCCGATTCTGCATAGAGCTTGGTCCGCCTGCTCTCCCGAGCCCTGACGGGGGACTGAGACACGCCAGCGTTAGGAACCGCGGCCCACCTTGGAGAATTCCGTGCCTCCTGCCCGCGGTGCAGAGAGAAATATTCCCACCCAACCTGATGCTAGCCAGGACAGGAAAATGCTGCTTTCCGACTGCTGGCCTGATCTCAGAAATAAAGAGCTGCATCCATGCAAAGGATCCATTTCAAATTTTTGAATTTCTTGAATTTTGAATTTTGCTGCTGTAATTTCTCCGTGCTCAGCTCACCCAGAAATCTAGAACTTCAGATCTTTTACTGCTTGTCTTTTTTTTCCTTTCTTTCTTTTTTTTTTTTTTTAATTTTCTGTGCTGGAGCGATAGCACAGTGGTAGGGCGTTCGCCTTGCATGTGGCCAACCCAGGTTCAATTCCTCCGCCCCTCTCAGAGAGCCTGGCAAGCTACCGAGAGTATCTCGCCCGCGAGGCAGAGCCTGGCACGCTGCCCGTGGCATATTTGATATGCCAAAAACAGTAACAACAAGTCTCACGTTGGAGACGTTACTGGTGCCCACTCGAGCAAATCGATGAGCAACAGGGATGACAGTGATAATTTTCTGTACCGAATAATAGCCCCTTGGATATGCATCGTTCTTTCCTTCACCTTAAAGATTCATGGTTCTCTCCTCAACATATTAAATCTCGTGAAAGCACGGGAACAAATTAAAGTAAACACGGAGAGAGGCTGGAGCGATAGTGCAGGGGGTAGGTAGGGCATTTGCCTTGAACGCAGCTTGACCCGGGTTTGATTCCCATCATCCCATATGGTCCCCCGAGCTCCACCAGGGGTAATTCTTGAGGGCAAAGCCAGGAGTCACCCCTGTGCGACCCAAAAAGCAAAAACTGAATAAATAAATAATAAAATAAAATAATCACAGACATAGCCCTGCAGCTTTGGTACTCTGGGATTTTTTCAAGTTAAAAAATAAGTCTAGCCTCATGGCTACTTGTACTTTATCCAGAAAACAGGGAGGCTGGCTGGCATTTATGGCGCTGGGTGTATCCAGTTACTGCCCTGTGGGGTGTAAGACCAAGTTTGGGAATTTGCATGGGAATTTGCAAGGCTGAGCCCATAGGGCAGAGTAGTAAGCGCCACCTGGTGGCAGAATGGAGCATCTGCGTTCCTCGGATGGGCACAGACCTTTCTGCCTCACGGCTTTGCAGGGGTCTATTTCTCCAGCTCAGTTTTTCCTCATCCTTGCGTTTTTGCAGGTCGACGCCGCCGTGACCCCCGAGGAGCGTCACCTCTCCAAGATGCAGCAGAACGGCTACGAAAACCCAACTTACAAATTCTTCGAGCAGATGCAGAACTAGACCAGCGCCACAGCAGCCTCCGAAGTTGGACAGCAAAACCATTGCTTCACAAACCATCGGTGTTCGTTTCTCGAATAAGGGGGAAAGAAACAACCCCTTCTGTTTCCTTATTTGCTCATTAGGTCGCCTTTTGACAGCTGTGCTGTAACACAAGTAGATGCCTGAACTCGAATTAATCTACAAATCAGTAATGTATCCTCTCTCTCTCTCTCTTGACATTTTGGTCTCTACACTACATTATTAATGGGTTTTTGTGTACTGTAAAGAATTTAGCTGTATCAAACTAGTGCATGAATAGATGCTCTCCTGATTATTTATCACGTAGCCCCCTTTAGCCGGTTGTATATTATTCTTGTGGTTTGTGAACCAACTAAGTCCTACTTGAAATATGCTTTAAGAATCGATGGGGGAACGCTTCATGTGAACGTGGGAATTTAGCTGCTTCTCTTGCCTAAGTATTCTTTTCCTGATCACTATGCATTTTAAAGCTAAACATTTTTAAGTATTCCAAATGAGTTAAAGAGGTTTTTTTTCCCCCGATTGCATTTTACTGTACAGATGGCTGCTTCTGCTCTATTTGTGATATAGAAATTACAAGGATACACATTTATTTCCTTTGTGCCTGTCTATGTGCACAGATTAGGCATTGAGAATCGAAACTAATATTTTTGGTTTGTTTTGGTCCATGTATCTTTGGATCTTTGATAAAGAAAAGAATCCCTGTTCATTGTTAGCACTTTTACTGGTCGGGGTGGGGGGGGGGGGGGGGTTGCTCTGCTGGTCTCAAATTACTAAGAATTCTCCCCCAAAAAAAAATATTTGGCAAGATGATTGTACAGAATCATTGCTTATGACCGTGATAGCTTTCTACACTGTATTACATAAATAAATTAAAGAAAATAACCCTGGGCGAGAGTTTTCTTTGAATGGGTGACCTTAGATGTTAAATGGTCCAAGGCGTTTGGGAAACAGAGCAGAGGCAAAGAGGCAGATTCAACGTCCTTTAACTGGCGGCGAACATTTGACTTAGCGTCGCAAATATTGAAAGGGGAAGAGATAAAATTAAGGAGTGGAAGAGACAGCGCCGGCTGGACATACCCTTCGTAAGATTTGCCTTCCATTCGTATGAACTGGTGTTTTCATGTAAATAAACACATTCTTGGAAGAGCCGCCGAGGTGCTGGTGGGAATGATTCCATGGAAACAGCCTTTGGATGAGCCGTTCTCATAGGCCGAGTGAGAAACGGGTGAATGTCATCTACTGAGCTGAGTGCTGTGACTCCATCCTGTTCCAAAGGTCTGGGTAGGAAATGGGAGCCAGAAGGCATCTCCCACGCAAGTTCCATCCTCCAGAGACCTAGCCCACCCTTTGACTACCCCAGAGTACTTTGTTACTTCTCTTATTTCCCTTCACCTCTGCCTTAGTCTGCTCCAGCTGCTGTAACAAAATCTTCCCAGTCTATCCGTTTAGCTGAGAAACAATAAGGGTTTATTTAACAGCTCGTGGAAACTGAATCAGGTGCTAGGTTCTAACATCTGGGATGCGGGGCTGGAATGCAGGCGGCTGCCTGCTCATTCCTCCCCCTGCAGTGGAAGGGACAAGAGTCACTCGGAGTCACTTGTGGTTCCATTCAGGAGGACTCTTCCAGTCTTGGTTGTTTTTGTTTTTTTTTTTTCACCAGTCGCCCACCTTCTGGGTTGGAGCGATAGCACAGTGGGTAGGGTGTTTACCTTGCACATGGCTGACCCCGGGTCGTTTCCTCTGTCCCTCTCGGAGAGCCCAGCAAGCTACCGAGAGTATCCCACCCACACGGCAGATCCTGGCAAGCTACCCATGGTGTATTTGATATGCCAAAAACAGTAATAACAAGTCTCACAATGGAGACGTTACTGGTGCCCGCCTCGAGCAAATCGATGAACAACAGGACGACAGTGCTACGGTGCTACTGCCCACCTTTTCATGCGATCAGGTGGAAGGTGGGGGGCGTGAGGATTTCAGCAGAGGGTTGTGGGGTGAGGGTGGAGGGAAACACGAGCATTCAACCAGACGATCACATTCCTAAGGAAACGATGAGCCATTTCAGTGAAATAAAATTTGAGCCCAGTTGATGGGCGTTCCCTGCACCCCAGAGTTTCAGAACTCTGGCACTCTTGCTGTTTTGTAGGGAATGATTTCTCATTTGCCGGGGATGGAATTGACTAAAGGCATTCTTGGTCTCCACAAATGATACCAGGAAGACGCCCCAACTGTGATCATCAAAAAATGTCTCCACGTGTTGCCAAATAAATGTCCCTGGGGAAGGGGCAGAAACAGCCCCAGTTGAGAACTATAGAGTTCTTGGAAAATGATGTCACTGATGTCATGATGTTTATGACTTAATTGCGGGTACCTGGCCACCCCAGGTAGAAGAATACCTTGACTCCGGTTTTAGTGGTGCTGCTGCTGAACTCGGGGTCTCATGGGCAATGCATGTGCTCTGCCATCAACTACATTCCTGGCCCCGAATCCACTGTTTTTGCTGTGCATTGGTATCAGGTGAACTTGAGGTTCAGCCAGCACTATTTTTTCTCTTTTTTTTTTTAATCGAATCACCATCAGATACACAGTTCCAAAGTTGTTCTATGATTGAGTTGAGTTTCAGTCATACAATGTTCCAACTTCCAATGTTCCCAGTTTCTTTCCCATCACCCCCTTTAGCCTGCCTTTATGTCAAGCACCTCTCTCTTTCCCTCCATCCTTCCCCACTCCCTCCCTCCCCTCCCCTCCTCCCTCCTCCTTCTCTCCCTCCCTCGCTCTCTCCCTCTCTCTCTCTCCCTCTCTCTCTCTCTCTCTCTCTCTCTTCTCTCTCCTCTCTCTCTCTCTCTCTCTCTCTCTCTCTCTCTCTCTCTCTCTCTCTCTCTCTCTCTCTCTCTCTCTCTCTCTCTCTCTCTCTCTCTCTCTCTCTCTCTCTCTCTCTCTCCCCTAGGCATTATGGTTTGCAACCAACACTGAAAGGTTGTTGTGTCTATCCCTTTACCTACTTTTAACGCTCAGTTCTTGTCCAGCGTGATCATTTCCACCTATTATTGTCACACTGGTCCCTTCTCTATTTTATCTACCCTCCGCGGCATATCCACTTATGGTAGAATCCACCCATGAACCAGTCCTCTTAGCCCCTGTTTTCCCTGGCTTTGGATATTAGTCTTCTACTATATATGTTTTGTTGCATCCCACAAATGAATGTAGCCATTTTATATCAGCCCCTCTCCTTCTGACTCATTTCACTCAGCCTGATACTCTCCATGTCCATCAATTTATAAGCAAATTTTATGACTTCATTTTCCCTAACCTCTGCCAGCACATTTTATCTTTAGATCAGAACCTTTTAAAAATGCAAAGCATGGAAGACCATGATTTTATAGTGTCAAATGTGGTGCCAGCATATTTGATGTCTACTCATCTGGTAGTTCCATTCTGTGAAGAACAAAATAGTCATCTCCCTTGCTCTGCTAAGGACATTTAGATAGGCCTACTCTATGAAGATGCACAAATACGTAAACTACAGGCTAACGCTTCATTTTGCCTGACCCAAAAGCACGTCGCACTAATGTAACTACATTCATACCCATTACACCAAACTTTCTCAAACACATGGGATGTTACTCTGAGGAATCCATATAAATACATATGTATGATATATATGGCTGTTTAATCTGTTAATACCTATTTTAATAAACATGACACAGAACTATGAATATTATGCATAGAGTAGAATTGTGGATGAATAATGCCATGTAATATTTCTCAAGGTAGATTAAAAAGAGGTATCCAGATGGTTCTGAGAAATAATATAATTTGCAAAAAAAAACTGAAGTGTTATCAAATAAAACTACAGTTAAATGTCCAGACAAAAGATCAATGAGAAAAAAAAAATCAATGCGACTTAGGGGAGTTTGGCATAACCAGTCCACTGGGTAAGGAATGGCATCTCCACATAGCTTTAAGTTACATTTATCTTATGAGTAAAATCAGGTATTCTTTTTTTATGTGCAAGGAACATTTTATTATAACTGAATTTTCTCTTTGCACCTTCTGGGTTTGAAGTCTACTATGGTGATAAGATTACAGTCCCTCTATTTCTTGTTTGCATTTAATGGTAAGTCTATCCACCCCTTTATTTTAGCTTTCTCTTTTGGGTTTGGTTTTTGCTTTATTTGCGGGGGGGGGGGGGGGTCACACCCAGCGATGCACAGGGGTTACTCCTGGCTCTGCACTCAGGAATTACTCCTGGCGGTGCTCAGGGGACCGTATGGGATGCTGGGAATCGAAACCGGGTCAGCCGTGTGCAAGGCAAACGCCCTACCTGCTGTGCTATAGCTCCAGCCCCTGGGTTTGGTTTTTGTTTTTTTCTTTTTGTGGGGTTTAGGTTTTATTTTGGGTTGGTTTTTTTTTTTTTTTTTTGGTTTGGTTTTTGGTTGTTTTTTTATTTGTTTGTTTGTTTTTAGCCATAACCCATGATGCTCAGGGGATACTCCTGGCTTTGCACTCAGGAATTACTCCTGGCAGTGCCAAGGAACTATATGGGATGCTGAGATCAAACCCCAGCTGATCACAAGCAAGGCAAGCGTTTTTGCCACTGTACTATCACTGTCCCCTGGTTTTAGGTTTTCTAATTGCTGCATTGTAAGTGTATCTTTTATACAATGCAGAGGTGGGTTTGGGTTGGTTTTCATTTTGGGTCATACTGAGTGTTGCTCAGAGCTTACTCCTGGCTCTGCACTCAGGAATCATTCTTAGCAGTGGTCAGAGGACCCGGCATTCAATGCCAGGCATCGAACCCGGGTCACTGCATTCAAGGCAAAGGCTATATCCTTTGTGCTCTCACGCCTGTCCCACTGTGTACGTTATTTTTATGAAGCTTCATGTTTTTATTCGTTTGGTTACTTGTGTAATGCCACTTTTCCTGGGGCTCTTAATCCTTTTCCTTTTGTCTTTTTTATTATCTGCCTTTTCTGTTTCACTGGGTGACCCAGAATCCACTCCTGGAAATTCTCAGGCAACCTGGGCAGAGGTTCAAGGTGAGATTCAGAGGATGTGGTACCGTGTGGGCCCTTTGGGCCCAGGGCACACCCTGTGGTACTCTGCAGTCTGAGGGCGTCGGTATTAGGCACAGACCTGCCCCTTAAGGGTGATCCGCCAACCCAACCTGTCATTTCTAAGCAACACTGTCTCCTAGACATTGGCCAATGGTCTTGTCCCGATTTCTTCCCCCTCATCTTTTCCCTGTTTTCAGTTGCATTTGTGTTACTTTTATCCATGACTGCTATTAATCTATTTTTCTCTAATACATGCTCCAGCATTTGTTTGAGTCTTTTTTTTTCCTTTTTGGG
This sequence comes from Sorex araneus, assembly GCF_027595985.1. NCBI lineage: Eukaryota > Metazoa > Chordata > Mammalia > Eulipotyphla > Soricidae > Sorex > Sorex araneus. The sequence goes on along the minus strand of NC_073303.1, from coordinate 189,882,659 downwards.
TCACACCCGGCAATGCACAGGGGTTACTCCTGGCTCATGCACTCAGGAATTACTCCTGGTGGTGCTCGGGGGGACCATATGGGAGGCTGGGAATCGAACCCGGGTTGGCCGCGTGCAAGGCAAATGCCCTACCCGCTATGCTACCGCTCCAGCCCCTTGTTTGAGTCTTAACTCTGTGAGAAATTTAAGTAAAAAGCTTGTCCTCAGTTCCCAGAGACAGCCTTTGTTTGGGTGAAGCTCGGACCTTCAGTACTCAGGAAATTCTCACAGATTCACATGTGGTTTTTTCACAAGAACTAGAAAGTTGAAGTGAAGTTTATTTTTCCTTAAGTTTCTTGGAATTGCTGCTCAGCTATCTTCTTGCTTTCTGTGTTATTTTGCAGAAATCTAAGATCAGTCAAGTCTGTTTCTCTTTGTGGGACATTTTTTCCCTCCAGGGGCTCCGTGAATGTTTTCCTCTTTAAAGCCTAATAATTTAGCAAGAGAAGCTGAGTTGATTATTTGTGGTCAATTTTTTTTAGGAACCCGCGGGACCCTTGCAACTTGTCTATCCAGTTATTTTACTCGGACGACTTTTTCTTGGATTTGAATTTGAAATATTCTGTTCCATTCTTTTTTTTTTCTTATTCGGGGTTACCAATTTAGGAATTATTCTCCTCTTTCTCCTTATTTCTGTATCAACCTCCTTCTCTCCTTTTTTTTTTTTTAATTTTCTTAATCTCATTTTCATTGTCTTGGCTATTTTCCTTCTTTTTACTAAGGGCCCTTTATTACACTCTGTAAGAAACAGGTCCCTTTCAGGTGCCATGTAATCTGTTCTTATTACTGAGGAGGTTTTGTGATTTTCTTTTACTCCTCTCTTGCCTAAATTCCATCCACACTGACTTCATTGTGCCCTGGATTTTTTGGTAATGTCTCTCCTTCATTTTTGTCGCTCTGATTTAGTGTCATTGGCCTGTTGGAAAGTATTTCATTAGCACCAGGCACTTTTGTTAACAGTGCTCCTCAATTTAGGTGGTTTGAGGGGCCAAATATCACCAGCTGAGAAACTGAGTCAGGACATCTGGCTTTTTTGCAGAAAGAATTGCAGGGGTTCCTGGCCCCGTCCACAAAAGTTACCTAGTTAAACCCTTCCTTCTGTCTGTGTTTCTCCTGTAGTTTCTTTCCTAGATGATTTTGTTGCGGCAGACAGAGGAACGAGTTGGTGTCTCTACTTCCTATTTTTGATAAAAGCTCTCGTTTTCATCTATGTCCTTTTCACTTCCCAGCCTTCTCCCAGGAATTCTTTCCCATACATCTAGTTCTCCAGAAGCAATGCTTCTGCATGTCTGGTCCTGCAAGCTTTAAGGCATCTCTGGGGAGCCAGAGCTAAAAGCTATGAGTCTCCACCTATGTGTATCATTTTTGTGCATAGACTTTCACTGTCTCTTTGAGGTTGCTTTGTTGTTTTTATTGTTTTATTGTTGTTTTGCTCCAAGTATCCCATTCCCCAACCCTCAGATTGTTTCAGTTTTGTTTAACTGAATCACCATGAGATACAGTTACAAAACATTCATGTTTGAGTTTCAGTCGTACAATGATGGAACACCCATCCTTCCACCAGTGCACATTATCCACCACCAATGTCTCCAGTATCCCTCCCCCCACCCCGTCCCATCCCAACCCTATCCCTGCCTCTATGCCTCAATTTCCTCCCTCCCCCGACCCTGTCCCATCCCAACCCTACCCCTGCCTCTATGCCTCAATTTCCCCCATATTCTCTCTCTACTTTGGGGCATTATGGTTTACAATATAGATACCGAGAGGCTCAAGGATTGTTTCTTTTCCCAAAATTTCCAGACACCTCCCCCACCGTTTCTGTTCCTGAAGGGTCATCAGTGGTGGACACAGCAGGCCAGTGATGTGTACTCTGTTAGAATGAGGTTAGTTTTGTTCTGTTTGTTGGAGGCTGTGATTTTTCTCCTCCTCCGAGAGGCTGATATCACCAATGTTGGAAAGAAATCCCCACACAAGGATGGTTTCAAAGATCCCCGGGTATGCAGGATAATCAGACCAAGTATGCATCCAGGATGAAGAAACACGTGTTCTAGCACAGTGCACTTTTTTATTTGTTTCCTGTTATCTCAAAGATCCTCCGGAATTTAGGCCTTGCCTTTCATGTTATTTTTCCTACTTGCATCCTTCAAGGGCTGTTCAGATCTAGAGTTTTCCAAGAGCCTCTCATTGACTGGGGTCAAAGTTATCTAACAAGGCTTGCCTCCTTGTCCTGTCCCACGGAACCGGATACCGGGGTTCACGAGGAGAGGGTGCGAGAGTGATAAGGGAAAGAGGAGACACACACACACACACACACACACACACACACACACACGCACACACACACACACACACAAAGAGAGAGGTGAGCAAAAGCCAAAGCTACTTTATTGTAACTCCACAGCGCTTGTGCATGCTTAGGCTTCAATCTACTTGAGTCATGGCCTTAAGGTAAAACTGGAAGTAACTAATGGCACCCGGGGCAACTAGGGGAGATAACAATAGATATCCAGAAGGCTGGTCTATCTGTTCCTGTTGGCTAACCATCCTGCTCTTGTAAAAATGTCCCAGTCTCGGGTTCTTGTACAATGGCTTTCTCAACCTGTTTATGTGAATGTTTGGCCGCCAGCTATATGCTGAAGGCCGCTCACCACACCTCCTCCCATCCTATCTCCCCAAAATGCAACATTTGTATTCCTTCTTTTTCCTATTTTTAATTTTTTTTTATTAATGATTTTGCTTCAACACCCCATAACACTTATTTTTATTTATTTATTTATCTACTTTTGCTTCTTGAGTCACACTCGGCGATGCACAGGAGCTACCCCCGACTTTGCACTCAGGAATTACTCCTGGTGGTGCTCAGGAGACCATATGGGATGCTGGGAACCGAACCCGAGTCGGCCACGTGCAAGGCAAGCGCCCTACCCGCTGTGCCACTGCTCCAACCCCCTATTTTTTTTATTTTTTTTATTTTTTTAATTTTAATTTTCTTCATGTTTTTGGGGCCACATTCAGTGGATCTCAGGGCTTACCCTCGGCTCTGCACTCCAGGATCACTCCTGGGAGACTCCAGGGACCATATGGAATGCCGGGAATCAAATCCTGGTCCGCCGGGTACAAGGCAAGTGCGCCTTACCTGCGGCACTATCTCCCCAGTCCCTGCGTCCATTTCAAGCTTATTTTAATGCTCGTTAGAAACCCTACGTTCGGAATAAACACTTCTCCGGGGTTAAATCCCAAGAGATCAAAAGAACCACTTCTCTGGATGTTGGTGGGGCCCAGGTCTCGGTGTAGGTTCTGCCTCTACACACGGTGTCTGTCAGTAATCTCAATCAGATGGAAAATACCACTGTAACTCCCCTACAAAGCAATAGATTAAACCTTGGCCTTGTCTCTGAGGTCAGATTCTTGTTTTGATGTTAATAGCATGCAGAGGCATTGTGATCATCGATGTAACACGCCTGCTGATGGTCAAAAGCACAGGGTGTAGGAAGGAACGGGAATCACTCAATTCCACCATCCAGAACTATGGATAATACTTTGAGAAGTACTTTCAGTGTTTTTAAATCCATACATGTTTCACATTTGCTATTTTTTTCTTTTACCCTCATATCCTGCTCTTCCACTGATTTAATATGTGTGTTCTTATGTCACTTTAAAAATCCTTAAAATATGTGGCTGGAGCAATAGTACAGCGGGTAGGGCGTTTGCCTTGCTCACGGCCGACCCGGGTTCGATTCCCAGCATCCCATATGGTCTCCCGAGCACCACCAGGAGTAATTCCTGAGTGCTTGAGCCAGGAGTAACCCCTGTGCATCGCCAGGTGTGACCCAAAAAGAAAAAAATCCTTAAAATAATTATTTTTAATGATTGCCTAAGGAGATTTGCTTCATCTTGTCTAAGAAATTTTTCACTCTTATAACATTGGATTCAATATCTTTGATCACAGATCACTGCTTTAAAACAGTTTAGTGCAAAATGTCTCTTTTTTTAACAGAAGGCAGTTTTTCATCTGCTTTAAGAATTTACAATTTTAATCCACACTCTGCCTTGGTTGGGTCCCTGCATACTCATTTGCAAAACAAGATGTTAATGGTACTTCATTCCGTGGTGGTAAAGATTTCATTTGTAATAGATAGAAAGTGTTTAGAACATTAAAGGAGGGAATTCTTTTATTCCCTCTTTCTTACTCACAGCACGTACCATACCATGGTGTGATTTTCTGCATCTAGGAATAATTGTTGGGCAGATCATTAGTGTAATAGCTTTACTTCCATTATATATATAACATATATAATGGAAGTAAAAATATCATAATATTAAGTAATAATACATACATTTTAATAAAATATAGATAATATATTGCGTAATATATATTTACATATGAATTATTTTCCCCCTGTGTGGCATATATTTGCCAATCAAATTAGAACAGGGAGTTCCATGTGGCTGTTAAAATAACAGCAGGCTCTTCCCCTCCCCCTCCTCTTCCCTTCAGCAGGGAAGGCTTGGAGGCAACCAGCAGGCGATGTCTCACTTTGAGCATTTCTAACACTCCATTTGGAAGGTCTTGGAGTAATTTCCAAAGTATGATTAATTGCCAATATAATCCGCTGGATAAGATTTTACATGTTTCAGAGCACAGAGAAAATTTCAACCACCTAAACTTAGTTTTCCTAAGTTGAATTTTTTTTCTTTTTGGGTCACACCTGGCGATACACAGGGGTTACTCCTGGCTTTGCACTCAGGAATTACCCCTGGCGGTGCTCAGGAGACCATATGGGATGCTGGGAATTGAACCTGGGTCGGCCGTGTGCAAGGCAAATGCTCTACCCGCTGTGCTATCACTCCAGCCCCGCTAAGTTGAAATTTTCTATGCTGTTGTTTGTTAGTTTGGGGTACAGTGCTCAGGGACTGCCCGTGGGGAGAACACGTGGTGCTGGAGGTTGAACCCCAGCCTCCCGCGTGCAAAGCTTACTCACTAGCCCTTTGAGTGACCTCTCCAGCCCCTGAATTCTTTCTTTCTTTCTTTCTTTCTTTCTTTCTTTTTTTTTTTTTTTTTGCTTTTTGGGTCACACCCGGCAATGCACAGGGGTTACTCTTGGCTCTGCACTCAGGAATTACTCCTGGCGATGCTCAGGGGACCATACGGAATGCTGGGAATCGAACCCAGGTCGGCCACGTGCAAGGCAAACTCCCTACCCGCTGTGCTATAGCTCCAGCCCCTGAATTCTTTCATTCTTTACCCTGAAACCTTTTAGTAGTCATCTCAAACTTTTTTTCCATTTCTAAAAACCATAACTGATTTATTTTAGTCATCATTAATTTAAAATAGTTATTGAGTTCCTACTATGTTCATTCTGATAATACTGGGAACAGAGATATATATTTTTTTAAATAAATAGCTAAATAAAAGAAACCTAGTTCTGGGGCCAGAGTGATAGTACAGTGGTTAGGTATTTGCCTTGTACATGGTCTACCTGGGTTCAATCCCCAGCATCCCATATGGTCCCCTGAGCACCACTAGAAGAAATTCCTGAGTGCAGAGCCAGGAGTAACCCCTGAGCATCGCCCGATGTGGTCCAAAGAGTAAAACAATACAAAACAAAACAAAAACCTAGTTCCATTCTCAATCACCTTACAAGTCTCAAACTCAGTCTTGGTGTGGTAACCAATACTACCCCAGACAGTGATTGTGCACTAATCATTCTTATTTTGCACCAGTCTTGGATTTGGATAGGGAAAGTTGGTTCTGCCTGGTATCCACTTTGGCAGCTCAGCTGAAGGATGGAGGATGTGTTTCAGGATGGCGAACTCCTGTGGCTGATGCCTCGTGCTTCCTCTCACCTTGGGAGTCTGGCGGGGAGCCTTGGTTCTTCCTTTCCTGTCGCGGCTCTTCATCTGACATGGGCTTTCTCATAGCATGGGGGCAGGGATCCAAGTGTGATCTCTCCAAACACAAGAGAGGCAGATGCTATATTACCTTAAGTCATTTCCTTGGAAGTTCTATGATGCTACCTCTGTCGTGCCAGATTGACCAAGACAGTCAGGAAAACATGATGAAATCAAGGGAGTGCTTGGGTAGGTGAGGGGACTCAGACTGTTTTGATGAAAAATATGCCAAAGAACTCGCAGGCATGTTTTAAAATTTTACATTAGGAAATATAACTATATATGATATAGATATAAATACACATATGCTATTAGAATAAATAAAAATGACCACCGTTCTTCTTTCTTGATTTGTCTAGCGTAATATACAATGAAGAACTGGAGCCTATGAAAAATTGGCTAAATTTTTGGGGGTAGGACAATTTGGGTGGGAAGGGGAGGCCACACCCAGCTGCGTTCGGGGCTTACTCCTGGCTCTGAGCTTAGGCATTACTCCTGACAAAGTTTGGGAGACCATATGGGATGCCAAGGATTGAACTCTGGTTAGCTGTGCAAGACAAATGTCCTACCCGCTATACTATTGCTCTAGCCCCTGTAGAATATTGAGGTTTTTTTTAAACATTTGTCATTCTTGACCTCTCCCCTGAACCTTGTATTTCCTGTTTGCTGTTGATCTAACCCCATGTGAATATTTAACAGATAACTAACATTTGAAATGCCTAAATTCAAACTACAAGTGTCTTGATCTCCTACATTTTTCCCTTCTCTATAAAAGACAATTCTTATGTTCCAGTTCCTTAGATTACAAATCATGATTTAGTGGTAATCCATACAGTCCTATGTATTCCTTCATCTCCCTTCAGTTATTATTGTTCTTGATCATGAAACTAAAGGCCTTCTCTGTCTTCTCTTCCACCGTTTTACTCTCTCATTACTTACTGCCCTTCTTTTGCTACCATACAAATTCCCTATCATTATTACACTTTTTTTTTTTGCTTTTTTGGGTCAAACCCGGTGATGCTCAGAGGTTACTCCTGGCCCTGCAGTCAGGAATTACTCTTGGCAGTGCTCGGGGGACCATATGGTTTGATACTAGGAATCGAACCCGGGTTGGCCTCATGCAAGGCAAACGCCCTACCCACTGTGCTATTGCTCCAGCCCCTCATTATTACACTTTTGTCAGTCTTGTGTGATGGTGAATTTTAGCACCTAATGCCTCACACCAGCTGATTAGTCAATGAGTACAAATAAGTGAATTTGAGTTGTCAGACTTTGGCACCTGGCACAGAAAAAAAGGATCAAGAAGAAGTAACATATTCAAATAATAAAGTCTAGAGAGAACGAACAGATAAATCCTATTTTATTTTCTCTAGACATAGACTGAACAGTTTTCAATATTCTTCATAATATGTTGGCTGGGCATAAATTAAATCTCTAAGCTGATGTCAGTCTCTCATGGGAAATAGTTTTATCCATGTGGGTACCAGAGAAGCAAGCTGGGATAGCTCGGAAGAAAAGGCAGGCGTCTGATAAGCTTGCAAGGGAAAAAGCAAACCTGTAATTTGCCTTCATCCTTTTTATCCATCCTTCCAAACCAGAGGGTTTTGTCTGATGCCAAAAACCCTTTCACATCAAGTGATCGAGCTCCAGTAGGAAGAAAAAGGAAACAATCGTTTGATGAAAATTATACCTATTATGAAAGAATTTTGCTTCAGCTTAAAAATTATGATAAAAGCTTTGGTGAATTGCACATGAAATAGAAATACTAATGGGAAAAAGAAAAGCCATCAACTCGGAGCTGCACAGCCACTCAGGAGTATGGAACCCAAAGCAGGCAGCACACAGAATCTTTAATCAGCTTTAAGAGTGGAGATGGCACCCAAGGGACCAGGCCCCGGCAGTCAAAAACCTCCAGAACTCAGCCGCCCCCATGTTCACGGCCACTCTCCAATGCTTGGGCCGAGCCTCACCCACAAGTGAACCTATTCCTGGACACTCCAAACGACACACCCTACCCATACTCCAAGAGTATCGCACCACATTCGATAGGGTTCAAAATAGGAGGCAACCAATCTTAGATGGAAATATACATTTTTACACACACACACACACACACACACACACACACACATATGGCACTGTAGCACTGTCGTTCCATTATTCATCGATTTGCTCGAGCGGGCACCAGTAATGTTTCCATTGTGAGACTTGTTGCTATTGTTTTTGGCATATCAAATACGCCACGAGGAGCTTGCCAGGCTCTGCCATGTAGGCGGGATACTCTCAGGATACTTGCTGAGCTCTCTGAGAGAGACGAAGGAATTGAACCGGATCAACCATTGTAAGGCAAATGCCCTACCCGCTCTGCCATTGCTCCAGTATATATATATATATATATATATATATATATATATATATATATATATATAAAACAAAGCTCCCGGAAGAAATGAAGAATCTCGCATGACAGAGCCTGGCAAGCTACCCATGGCATATTCAATATGCCAAAAACAGTAACAATAATGGGACTCATTCCCCTGACCTGAACACGACAGGGGTGAATGAGATGTTACTGGTGCCCGCTCAAGCAAATCGATGAACAACAGGATGACAGTGACAAAGTGATACATGATTTTATATATATATATATATATATATATATATAAATCACACAATACTCAACCTTTAACAACATGTTAGTGATCTCTTACAGAAGGCCTTAATGGCCCCTGGGTGAAATACAACAATCTTCACACTCTTTCCTCTAAGGATACTTTTTGTAGCATTTTCAGCGTTTTTTCATAACAATACAAAATGTATTATTTTAGTTCTGCTTTGAGGCAGGGGTTGGGATTCAGGATGGAAACATCCAAAATATGATGGTGGGAAGATGTCATGGTGGTGGGATTGGTGTTTGAATATTAACACTGTAGCACTGTCATCCTATTGTTCATCTATTTGCTTGAGCAGGCACCAGTAACGTCTCCATTGTGAAACTTGTTACTGTTTTTGGCATACCGAATATACACCACGGGTAGCTTGCCAGTTTCTCAGTAGCTTGCTGGACTCTCCGAGAGGGATGGAGGAATTGAACCCGGGTCGGCTTCGTGCAAGGCAAACACCCTACCTCTGTGCTATCACTCCAGTGTAGTTTGAATATTAAATGTAATCAAATACTGTGAACTACTATCACTGTCAGTCAGTCACTGTCATCCCATTGCTCATCAGTTTGTTCGAGCAGGCACCAGTAATGTCTCTCGATTGTGAGACTTATTTGTTACTGTTTTTGGCATATCAGATATGCCACAGATAGCTTGCCAGGCTCTGCTGTGCAGGCGTGATACTCTCGGTAGCTTGCCGGGCTCTCTAAGAGGGGCGGAGGAATCGAACACGGGTTGGCCACATGAAAGGCGAATGCCCTATATAAAATTTTAAAAATTAAGAAGAAAAAAAAGAATGGAGGCAGCAAACTTGTTTCTAAAAAAATGAGACTGAGAGAGACGACAGCATTACCATATGCCAGTTTCAGCATCTCTTTATAATCATCGGTCTGGTCATTCCTGGCTCAAAGAAAAGGTTGGCAAATTCATGAAAGCTCTGTCTCTACAGAAGGAGATTTCTCTTCAAACTGGAAAATAATCCCAACCTCACTAAACTCCCAGCAGAGCATTCACTAACTGAGGCCAACACGCGTTCATGGCCTAGCCCAGAGATTCTTCCAAGGGTCATTTGAAAATATTTCTGGCTAAGCATGTTATGTCGTGGCCTCCAAGAAAAGAGAATTACACATATGGCTGTTATTTTATAAAAATGAAAGCAGAGGCCAGAGAGTACAAGCGGCAAAGCACTTGCTTTGCACACGACCATCCTGGTTTATTCCCCTGCACCCCACATGGTACCCTGGGCACCACCAAGGATGATACACAGAGCCAGGAGTAAGCCTTGAGCACTGCCAGGTATGGTCCCCACATGGAAAGAGAGCAAAGCAGAAAGTGCTTCTTGACATTATCTGGAAGGATGGAGGCACAGCTGTTAGCATGGAAGTGGATTCATTCCTGAGCTCATGGGTTCCCGCGTGTTGTATGAAAGATTTGCACACAACACTCAGGCGCTTAAGAAGTTTATTGTGCCATTTAAGTAAATGGTATCTGGGTCCACCCCCCACATACAATGTCCACTCCTCCCTTTTCACCCATGTGCGACACCATTGATCTTGTCCCTCAATTCCTAGTCCAGATTATGATGTCCTCAGCACCGAGCAACAGGACAGCAGGTCCGGTTCTTGCCTGGGATGCTACAGACCTGGGTTCAATCCTCAGTGGCCCAGATGGTTTCCAAAACCCTGCTAGGAGTGGTGCCTGAGCTCAGAGTCAAGAATGAGATGTGTGGGGCTGGAGCACGGCGGGTAGGGCATTTGCCTTGCACGCGGCCAACCCGGGTTCGATTCCCAGCATCCCATATGGTCCCCTGAGCAGCGCCAGGAGTAATTCCTGAGTGCATGAGCCAGGAGTAACCCCTGAGCATCGGCAGGTGTGACCCAAAAACCAAAAAAAAAAAAAAAGAGAGAGAGTAAGCCCTGAGCACTGCCAGATGTGGACTCCCAAATTACAAACAAACAAAAGGGGGCTGGAGTGAAGTACAGCGGGTAGGGCATTTGCCTTGCCTGTGGCCGACCCAGGTTCAATCCCCAGCATTCCATATCATCCCCCAAGCACCGCCAGGAGTAATTCCTGAGTGCAGAGCCAGGAGTAACCCCTAAATATTGCTGGGTGTGATTAAAAAAAAAAGAGGACAATCACTTTTTTTTTATTTTATTGATTCACTGTGAGATAGTTATAAGCTTTCGTGTTTGGGTTACAATTGCACAGTGATCAAACACCCATCCCTCTACCAGTGCACATTCCCCACCACCAATATCCCCCATATATCCCCTCTTTCCCCACCCTTCCCCTGCCTCCATAGCAAATAATATACCCCATACTCTCTCTCTACTTTGGGGCATTATGGCTTGCAACACAGACCTATTTGGTTCATTATCTACTTTCGGTATGCATCTCCCATCCTGACTGATTCCTCCAGCCATCATTTTCTTAGTGATCGAAAGGACAATCACTTTATATTAAAGAGTGCAGAATTAAAGTCTCTGGAATGGTTTGGTCTATTGTGATTAAAAAAAAAAATCAGACACCAACATTCTCATGTGATCCATACTTTACTAAACAAATTTCAACACTATCCCTGCACCTCCTTCCCGCCCATTCATTTTTTATTGTTTATGCTAATGGTTCTTGTGGATGGTGGATTAGTTGTGTTTTAATGCCTGGAGGCAAAGAAATGAAAATATTCTGGCAACAGGAACGGATAAGCAGCTCCCTGCCGCGCGCCGTCTCAGACACAGAACTACATGGGGTTTTGCTTTAAGATGCTGTCCGTGCTGCTTTTACCATTTTGACAGTAATAGACCTGAATTCCACGGAGACTTTTCCCAGACCATCTCTTGCACAATAATTTTCTCTCTACTGTCCTCGAAGTACTTTCTTTAAAATTGCAGATAAAATTGCAGATAAGCCTGGCAAGTGTATATGGTTTGTTGCACATGGTTGTTTCATTTTAATATACTGGGATAGATTAATTTAACGGAAACTAATACTGAAAAATAAAAAAAATCCATGGTCGAAAATGGCACAGTCTTTACAGGAGCTCATGGGCTTACATATGTCAAGGTTTGTAGACTATTTACTCTGGCTGCCTATGGTGGGGGCGGGATAGAAGGGGGTCTCTACCTTGCATGACAAAATACTAGGTTTTAACCCACAACCAGTATAAAGTTTCCTGCTCAGAAAAAAAAAGGAAAAACTTGGCAGGCAAGAATGACCTCTCAGATCTCTCAGACCTCTCTTAATTTTTTTTTCCACAATTACCACACCATATTTGATGGGGTTCAGACAGTAGGCAACAAATCATAGAGGGAAATATATACATATATGCATATATACATATTTTCATATATATATACATATATCAAAGCTCACATCACCCAAACTTTAACAACATGTTAGTGATATCCTATAGAATGTCCTAATGGCGCCTCCCAAAATAGAACAATCTTCACACTGTTTCCAATATAAACACTTTTTTGTAAGCATGTTCAGCAGTTCTTCATAACAGACAATACAAAATATATTCTTTCGGTTGTGTTTTGGGACAGGGATTGGGGCTTGGGATAGAAACATCCCAAATTGGGTGGTGGGAAGGTATAATGGTGATGGGATTGGTGTTTAACTATTAAATGTAATCAAATATTGTGAACTAACTTGTAAAAAAAATTTTAGGGGCTGGAGTGATAGCACAGCTGGGTAGGGCGTTTGCCTTGCACATGGCCGACCCAGGTTCAATTCCCAGCATCCCACATGGTCCCCTGAGCACCGCCAGGGGTGATTCCTGAGTGCATGAGCCAGGAGTGACCCCTGTGCATCGCCGGGTGTGACCCAAAAAAGAAAAAAAGAATCTCAGACCTCTCTTAGATCTTTACTTCTTTCCGACTGGGGAGGAACAGGGGATTCAGAAAGTAATGCAAATGCCACAGACATTGTCTAAATCAATACCGTAATTATGTGTCCTCAAACACCCAGGTGGAGCCCTGAGTTTAAATTCAGACAGGTGAAGGTGCAGGTGGCTCTGAGCACCCCATGGACTTCTCACCCACTGGCAATGAAGGTCCAAAACAGCCAATAAGCTGCTTGCTTTGCAAGTGGCCACCCCAGGTTCGATTCCCAGCATCCCCAAGCACCACCAGGAGTTGACTCTTGAATGCAGAGCCAGGAGCAATCCCTGAGCCTTGCCAGGTGTCCCCCGAAAAAAAAAAATTTTAAGGATCAGAGATCAGAGAGATGGTAAGACAATACAGGGGTTGTGTTTGGTGATTAGTGAAAGGGTAAGAACGCTTTCTGAATATATATGCACTTTGTCACCACATGTATATATTTAAAATCTTTTAATTTTATTAGTGACACCTTAATGAAGCTGAGAAATGCTCTAAGTCCCAGAACAGCAAAGGAATCACTACATTTGTATTGAAATATATGTAGGGGGGCTGGATTGATAGCACAGCGGGTAGGGCATTTGCCTTGCACGTGGCCGACCCGGATTCAATTCCCAGCATCCCACATGGTCCTCTGAGCACCGCCAGGAGTTAATGAGCCAGGAGTAACCCCTGTGCATCGCTGGATGTGACCCCAAAAATTAAAAAATTTAAAAAAGAAATATATATAGGGAACAAATAGATGAATAAATGAATAAAAATTTCAAGGAGGTATTCCAAGGGCAATGAGAAGAAGAGTTGACTTAACCATTCAGTCCTATCCAGATTTGTGGAAAACTGGAAAAAGGGCAGGTAAGATACAGCCAACACCACACATTTCACTCAGACAACATTGAGCCAATGGAGGAAATTAAAAATACACAAACCGCAAATCAGTCCGTTATTTGCAAGATGATTGTCTCTAGTCATTGCAATATGCTACCAAATTAGTCTTAATCATGCTTGGATCATCGGTTTTTAAAAATAGAAATAAAAATTAACATTTCATTCTTACTGAATAAAATATTATCATTGTTTTGCCAATAGAACACTGGGAATCTCTTTGATTTGTTTCTTCATTTCACTCCAGTGTCAGTATGGTAAATATCTGTTATCACATAGATGTTCAGAAAAGTGTTTATTTTAGCTTATCAGCAACCTAATAACGTTGTTAAAATTGTGGCATATATGCACATATATGCATATAAGCATATATATAAATATATGCACACAAGTAGAATATCCCATGGCTGTAAGGACAGATGACATTTTAGGGTTGGAGGGAGAGTACAGAGATTAAGGTGGTTGTCTTGTTTGTGGCTACAGCCATGAAATTTCTGCAAGTGCCCAGCACCATATATCTGTTGAGTAACCCCCTACCAAGCACAGAGACAGTAGTGGCCCCTGAGCACCACTGGGTATGACTGAGCACCCCTCTCCCCAAAATCAAAATGTTATGGGACTTGAAATGGTGTACAGGAGTTAAGGTATTTGCCTTGCGTATAGTCTGAGCCTGGTTCCCTCCACAACTTCATCTGATCCCCTGAACACCACCAGCAGTGATCCCTGGAGCACAGAGCCTGAAAGCCCTCTGCGCCACTAGGGGTGGCCCCAAAACAAAACAAACCAAAAAACAGAAAAGAAAAGATGAAATCTTGCCACTCACTGCAACAAATGATGGAACTGGGGGCATCATGTTAAATGAAATAAGTCAGAAGGAGAACAAATATTGGGTGGGCTACTCCTCTGTCAGATACATAGAAGCAAAACAAGGAAATAGATGGTATTGAACAACTGCATGCCTTAGCCTTGGATTACAAAACTTAGATGACCCATTTGGGGGTAGGCCGTTAGGGAGTAAGCAGGTGAGGGGACAGGGATGACGAGGTAGACTGGAGGTGACATAGAGACAGTGGTGAACTGTCTTGAGCACACTGGTCATGTGGCATGCAGTGACTTTGTATGTCAATACCGTAAACATTAAGACTACTGTGAGGGGGCTGGAGCAATAGCACAGCGGGTAGGGCGTTTGCCTTGCACGTGGTCGATCCAGGTTCGGTTCCCAGCATCCCATATGGTCCCCTGAGCACCACCAGGAGTAATTCCTGAGTGCAGAGCCAGGAGTAACCCCTGTGCATCGCCAGGTGTGACCCAAAAAGAAAAAAAAAGACTACTGTGAATGATATTTGCAAGGGGAGTGTTCTGGATGGGAGATGTGTGCTGAAAGTGGGTAAAGGACCAAACATGATGGCCTCTCAGTATCTGTACTGCAAACATGATGCCCAAAAGGAGAGAGAGAGAGAGAGAGAGACAGAGACAGAGACAGAGAGAAGAAAGTGCCTTCTACAGAGGCGGGCTGGAGTGGAGGGGTGGGGGATAGGAGGGATCCCAGGGATATTGTTGGGAGGAAATGGACATTGGTGGAGGGATGGGTGTTGGAACATCGTATGACTGAAACCAGATCTCAAAACACTGCCACAGTGATTCAATTTAAAAAAAAAAATCAATAGAAAAAAAAGACTATTTTCAGTCTATTACCTAAGCTACAATGAAAAGAGAGAAAAAGAAAGGAAAGGGAAAAGAAAAAGCCAGAGAGGATAGGAGATAAGACACTTTGGCATTTTTTGTTTGTTGGTGGGCCACAGCCAACAGTGCTCAGGGGCTACTCCTAACTCTGCTCGCAGGAATTACTCCTAGTGGTGCTCAGAGGATTGTATGGACTGCCGGGGATGGAACCCCAGTCAGTCACGTGTGAGGCAAGCGCCTTCCCACGACAATCTCTCTGGCCCCCAATAAGGCATTTTGTATGCAGCCAACCCTGATTCGATCCCTGGGGTTTCAGATGGTCCTCTGACTATTGTCAGAGCCCAGTCCAAAGGACAGAGCCAGGAACAACGCTGGGGATCCTCTGGGTGTGATCCAGCCCCCAATAAAATAGTTAAAGTGGTGGGTCTTTTCCCGTGGTGGTTGTGGTGGTGGTGGTGGGGGGAACAGATAAGTTGGCCAGGAAACGCATCTCAGTGATAGAACACCTGCTCATATGAAGCCACTCTACAGGCTAAGAGTGATTTGCACCCCCTTCCCCAGTGCCATTTGGGATACCCTGGCACCACAACAAAAGCACACAAACAAGTGAACACACAAACAAGTAACAAACACCACAACTAAAATGTGTAAACGCCCCCCCCTTCGCCCCCAGTAAGTAAACCCTGCAGCCTAGACCACAAACAACTCTGTGATCCCAACAAAAAGTAAGACGGGGAGAACTGATAAATTCATGCTTTAAGTTTTAAAATAGGTCAATGGAGCTTGCCTGAAAAAAAAAATCTGAATTAATGTGCATGCCTTGCACCAGGCTGACCTGGGTTTGATCCCCAACACCTCGTAGGGTCCCTGAGAGCAGAGCCAGGAGTAAGTCCTCAGCATTCACCAGCTGTGACCCCAAAACAATAAACTCATAAACAAATTATATTAAAATTAATATAATTTCCCTTTTTTTAGTTATTCCTTAAGTTTTGTTGGTGCAAGTATTATCAAATAAATTTGTGGAACCTGTGGATACTGGTGAAGGGAAGAGAACATTGGTGAGGATTGGGGTTGAAGCATTCATTGTATCACTGTCATCCTGTTGTTCATCGATTTGCTCGAGCGGGCACCAGTAACGTCTCCATTTGTCCCTCTTGCATGCTAGTGTAGCACGATGGTGTATGGAGCATTACATGCCTGAAAAAACTACTCTGTTCTGAATAACTTTGCAAATCACAGCACTTTAATAAAAATAAACAGAATTTTTGTATGAATAAATAGAAAAAAAGTATGAACACAAACCTCCAATTTAGTATGTTTCAAAATCAGCCGTGACTTTCCTGGTCATACCCTCTGAGATCTCCGAGATTCTGCTGACTTTGTTTTGGTCCCCAGAAATGATAATTCATAGATTTATTGGTACTTGATACAGACAGATGAAAATGGGATACATTAGTTCATCCCCAATTATCGTAAAGATCCACTACTGCTTTCTGAAATGTTAATATCTTATATGGAATAGATATTACTGAAACCGCTGTTTTTGTCCTTGAGTTTCAGTGCTGAGTCATTGGGTATATCCCATTGACCAGGCTGTGACAGGTTCAGCTGAATTCAATTCTGTTCCACTGTGCAACGTCATATTTTTAACAGAAAGTACTTGTGTCCTGCACCAAGAGAACACAGACTGCAGTTGGAGAGATATTTCCCTGTCAAGAGAGAGCTGCATTTCGTGGGCTTATCTCTGGGTTTCTAAATATGTCATTTTTAGCTTAAGAAACTAGGGCAGGTGACATTCAGATGAAAGGATAATTAGAAACACGCTTGGTGGCTGAGTTGTTTTGTCATGAAATTATGCTCTCAGATTTCCATAACCCAAGAGAAAGAAATTCATTTCCCACAAAATCAAATTTATTCACCACTTTAAAAAAAGTCATTTACATTTTAAAGTGATACGAGAAACTCAGATGCGCTTTCCGGAAATTATGTAACCTGTCCCAGCGTCAGTCCTCCCTAACAAGAAATTTAAGGCTTAACTCAAAATCTCCTGGAGAAAATAGTGGCAATGGGGTGAGGCCGTGGGTGAGGGTAAAGATCAGCACGTTCCACACTATTGAATTTTTTTCTTTGTTTGTTTGTTTTTCTTTTTTTTTTGGGGGGGATGTCACACCCGGCGATGCACAGAGGTATTTCCTGGCTCTGCACTCAGGAATTAACTCCTGGCGGTGCTCAGGGGATCATATGGGATGCTGGGAATCGAACCCGGGTGGGCCTTGTGCAAGGCAAACGCCCTACCCGCTGTGCTATCCCTCCAGTCCCTCCACACTATTGCATTTAAATGAATCTGTGAATCATCTTTCAGGGGTGTCATCACTGAAATTTCCAGCATTTTACCAGACTTGTACCAAATGGCTCTGCAAAAGGGTTAGTGCCCTGCACTCTCTATTTCTCAGAAGGGTCCCTAAGATAAAGGCTACTTGCCTGGGCTGAAGCGATAGCACAGCGGGTAGGGCATTTGCCTTGCTTACAGCCGGCCCAGGTTCAATTCCCAGCATCCCATATGGTCCCCAAGCACTGCCATGAGTAATTCTTGAGTGCAGAGGCAGGAGTAACCCCTGTGCATTGCCGGGTATGACTCAAAAAGAAAAAAAAAATGCTACTTGCTACCTGGGTTAAGTTTTGAATAAGATCTTAAAAAATGAAGGGAGCAAAGAGAATATAAAGGAGTAAGGCATTTGCTGACCATGGCAGACCCTGATTCCATCCTATATCCCCAGCACAGACCCTGGTTCCATCCTCGGCACACACCGACTTCCCAGAGCTCCACCAGGAGGGACCCCTGCACACTGACCAGGGTTTAAGCCCTGAGCACCATTGGGTGTGGTCCAAAAATTAAAAAAAAAGCAACAACAACAAATTGCTAGTCGTGATAAGTATGTCTAGAACATCCCATGAGCTGTGGGAGTCACAAAAATAAAATAAGAAAAATGGGGGCAGGGGTCAAGGTGCACTTCTGCCTGGGGCCGACACCATTTGATCGCCAACACTAGATGGTCCCCCGGAGTATCCTTACAATGTCATAGCCTCGTTAAACCACCAACTGAGTTTACTGAGAATCATGGATCAATGGGGAGCCCCCTCCAAACATTTTAAAATAAAAATAAGAAGAAATAAAGAAAAATATGATTTTTTTTTAATTTTTAAATTTATTTATTTTTAATTAGAGAATCACCGTGAGGGTACAGTTACAGATTTATACACTTTTGTGCTTGTACTTCCCTCATACAAAGTTCGGGAACCCATCCCTTCACCAGTGCCCATTCTCCACCACCCGTAAACCCAGCGTCCCTCCCACCCTCCCCAATCCCATCTCCCCCCCACCCCACCCTGCCACTGTGGCAAGGCATTCCCTTCTGTTCTCTCTCTCTAATTAGCTGTTGTGGTTTGCAATAAAGGTGTTGAGTGGCCTCTGTGCTCAGTCTCTAGCCCTCGTTCAGCCCGCAACTCCCTTCCCCCACATGGCCTTCGACTACAATGTAGTTGGTGATCGCTTCTCTGAGTTGACCTTTCCCCGGAACGTGAGGCCAGCCTCGAAGCCATGGAGTCAACCTCCTGGTACTTATTTCTACAGTTCTTGGGTGTTAGTCTCCCACTCTGTTATTCTATATACCATAGATGAGTGCAATCTTTCTATGTCTGTCTCTCTCTTTCTGACTCAAAAAATATGATTTTTAAAAAGAAGTAAATAAGGAGAGAAAGAGTGAAGGAGGATGCTTCTTTATCTCCTATAAATTATGCACAAAAATGATAGCTATAAATTGTAAATAAGGGGGGAAAAGGGAGATGGCTTACTCAGTGGGCAATTCCATGACTTTTACAGAAACTGTCACTTTAACTTGTGACTCCTACAACCAAGCCCGCGTCCTTCTCTGTCATTTTTCAGAAGTCCCCTCACAGCACATTACATTCCTCCTTAGACCTCTTGGCCTTGCTTTTTCAGTCTAACCTCTTTGGATCATTTAGCTCATAGGGCATTCCAAGGAGATTCAGTGCCACACTCAAATTGCAGTAAGTTAATAATTTGACAAAGAAATCTCCCCTGATCCACACCTCCGTGGGCATACAGACTTTTTAAACAAATAATATTTTCATGCTTGAAGAATAACAACAACAGGGCTTTCCAATATACTCCATTTCCTTCTTTGCCCTGGTCCAAAGAGAGTTTTAGTTCTCCATAGAGATTCCAAAGGAAAGAAACAAGTATAAATCACCTGCTTGATGAAATTTAACCTTCACACTCTAAGTGGACCATAGACCACCGTCTTTTCTGATTTATTTCCCCATTTCTCCTGAAGGGCTAGTGAATAATGAGGCGTGGAAGGAAGGTCCACCTGCCAGCTCTGCTGGGTGACCTTGATTAAGCCTGAGCCATGGTTTCAGCTTCCATGTCTCTAAAGAAAACCTAAATACTCCCAGAATTTTTTCTGAAAATGAGGCAGAGATATGATGAATAAAAGCACAGAATGTATCCAGAGACCATAAGAGGTAGGAAGTTGAAGACTAAAGGAGGTAGCCTAGAGACTGGAGAGAGAGAAGTCACCTGCCCCGCACATTGTCAATGTAAATTTGATTCTCAGCATCCGTTATAGTCCTGGATGGCCCCAGGACCCCGCTAGGACTCGTCCCCTGAATTCAGAGCCAGGAGTCAGTCTTAAGCATGGCCAGATGTGACCCAAAAAAAACAAAAACAAAAACAAACAAACAACAAAAGCAAAACCTGGAAGCCGGGCGTTCCAGTAAGCAACGTGGCCGCAGCCAGAGAATGCTCTGGACCCGAGACCAGGCCAGCAACACCGGGGATCCAGACAGAGGAGGTACAGCCGGTACACCTTCTCCAGATGGAGCCCCAGCAACAATGAGCAGCAACTAACATGGCTCCGGGATGCAGGACTGGGACAGCTTCGAACTGCGTGGCCGCATTAGTGGCCACACGACCTTTTCTGAAAAATGAAAACATACAATCTTTTGATGCCATCCAACATGTCTGACTGTTGGAGGAAAACCTCCAAATAATGATAGTGAGATCCCTGTTGAAAATTGAATGTAATCAAAGTAAGGAAAGAGTAAAGTGAAAAATGTCTGCCACACAGGCAGAAGGGGAGTGGGAGGGTGGCGTGTGGGGGTTTAGTGATGGATGAAAACTTTGTAACTGTATCTTAGTGATTCAATAAAAAATAAATTTAAAAAAAAAGAAAGAAAAAACTGATGGTCTATTCACAAGCTAGACTCAGGCAGAAGTACTAGGATGCAAAAATATTGGCTCTTTTCCAGTATCTGATGAAATCAATGAAAAACTGTTGCATGGGGCAATTCTAGAGTCTAGGCACATATAAGTTATGACTTATCGTGGCTAATGTGAAATGTAAGTTATAAGCTCAGCAACTGGAACATTGTTTTTCAAAATAAAGCTACCTGTTGTGATTAGAGAAGAGCCAAGAGATAATTTAATGGACTGAGTACCTGCTTGGCTCCTGGGCACTCCGGATTTGAGCCCCTGTACTGCCTGATTCCCCATGCATTGCAGGGAGCAGCCTTCCACCTACCTCCAGTACAGAACTGGGGGTACTCTTACAGCAGTGCCAGGTGTGGCCTGGGGTGAGAAATGAATTGTCATATTGGTTGAAACCACAGTCCTACTGACACTTGGGGTCAGTAATGTTTTTCATGAGAAATGTCCTGTGCATTGTTGAATCTCAGGGGATGCTAATGGTACTCCCCTCCCAGTTGTGATTGTGAATTGTGCTTCTCTACATCCATCATAACCTCCGAAAAGTAAAATCACCCCTCTCTTTGAATCCACTCATTCTGCTATTAGCTTGCTACTAGATTTTTTTTTTTTGCTTTTGGGTCACACCCGGCGATGCACAGGGGTTACTCCTGGCCCTGCACTCAGGAGTTACTCCTGGCCGTGCTCAGGAGACCATATGGGATGCTGGGATTCGAACCCGGGTCGGCTATGTGCAAGGCAAATGCCCTACACACTGTGCTATCACTCCAGCCCCATTACTAGATTTTAAAAGCTACTTTACTTTTTTTGCCTAACACTCTCAGATCAGTCCAGGAGAGAAGAGGGGTACATAGGTTACAGTGTCTGCCTTGTAACCCACCATCCCCACTTCTAACACCCTCAGTCTCCATAGGATCCCTTGGACACCGCCAGAGGCCACATCTGGGCACAGAGCCAGAAAGAATCCCCACACACCACCTTCTAGGGCCCCAACACCCCTCCCTGCCCCAAAACACCCTCTCAGGTTCAAAATTTGTTTCTTCATTCAGGCACCATAACAGGAAACACTCGAGGGTTACTTCTGACTGTATAGAGGGACCATGTGGTGCCAAGGATTGCACCTGAGCCTCCAGCTGGCAAAGTGTGCACTCCAGCCCACGGAACTAGCTTTCTGGATGAACTTAACCCACAGAAGTCAATGAAAGCTTTTCGTTTGAAAGCCTACCACTTTAAGAAATCCTTCTTTCAAAACATCTAAGACTATGGTTTCATCACAGTAGGTTTGAATGTTCAGGAAATCAGGCTATTCCATGGATCTAGAAATTACATATGTCTTTTTTATGTTGTGCAAAGCTTCAGAGTAACGTTAACACATAATATTTTCTAAGTAAGTGTGTGGCTAGATGAATGGATGGATGGATGGATGGATGGATGGATGGATGGATGGATGGATGGATGGATGGATGGACGGATGGATGAATGAATGGATGGATGGTAGATGGATAAAGCACTGTAACACTGTCGTCCCATTGTTCATCGATTTGCTCAAGTGGGCACCAGTAACATCTCCAATTTTTTTGAGACTTGTTGTTACTGTTTTTGGCTATTTGAATACACTACAGGTAGCTTGCCAGACTCTGCTGTGTGGGCAGGATACTCTTAGTAGCTTGCTGAGCTCTCTGAGAGGAGATGGATAAAATAAGAGCAAAATTGACCTAGAGAGATATGAATTTCTTGTCTTCACTAGTCTCTAGTCTGTGTTTCTTTGTATTCCTCATCCACTGGGCAGTCAATAATGTTGCTGAGTTGAGAATTCAGTCAGTCATGGGAAAGCATCAAAGGAACGATACACTATTTCACGATAAACAACAGCTCAGGAACTTCATAGACTCAAAACCAACCTTAAAAGAAAGACTAAAGGGGCTACTGTAAGATAAGAAAAAACCGTAAAAGCACAACAAACCTTTAGAGAAATATGGCACAAAACCCCATGGCAATAATCTCAACTGGAAAAGCAGTGCATCCAGTAGGCATGTAAATTCACTAAGGCTTAACCACCCAAATCATTCTGTTTCTTCCCACTATCATTTGGCGACAAAGAGCTTAAAGTGGGTCAGCTAAAGACATAAACTGCTCCAGGAAAATTCTCATGTCAATTAGCGTGTCCTGAAGGTTCCAGAGAGGCCCCAGCACTATAAATGCAAATTCCTTTTCACAGCAGTAATTTAATATGCCATCTTCTATTGTGGTTGGCCACGTTTGCCACCACTACCCCTTCTGTGATGCTGAAACTTGACCTTGTTGATTTGTTTTCGGAAAATTCTTTATGTCATCCAAAGATCAGTTGGCATCCAGTTGGAAGTGATCGTCCTTTCACTGTATAAATAAACAAACTTCAAACAAAATATCCAGAGTCTCCGTGGGTTCTGACATTTCTAAAAGAGCAAAGCGGGAGGCTGAGGTTGGGCATTTTCCAGTGTTTCGATTTGGAGGGAGGCGTTTTTATGGCTAGAAAAGCAAGCAGGATATCCCCACTGCTTCCAATTACCCTGGCCCCACCATTAATGGGTCCTGCCAGCTGCCTACATCTTCTGTGAGGAAAATGGTTTGTTCAGAAAGGCATTCACAGCAGAGCTGTTTGATTCCCACCGACAAACATCTCACAGGGACCTTCTGCCTCCTGCAAACCACTCTCTTTCTAACTCAGGAGAGAGGTTGCTCCTGACAGTTTTAAATGGCACCCTGTACTCAGCGGGGTTAGCATAAAAGAGGAGTTAATCATCCCTTCCAAGGCTCTAAATTAAGCAGTAAGGCAGAGCTGGCATTTTGAAAAAGAAGAAAGCTAGCAGAGCACTGTGGATGTAAAGAAAAATAATTTAAATATCCCAAGAGTGTTGCCATCCACCTCAGCTCAGAAGTCCAGGACCTCACGAACCAGCTGTTTCTGCATCTCTTCATGAGTGGTGACCTGAATCTCAAGGATGAGTAAGAAGATACGAGTCCTGATCCTCAAAGATGAAAAAAATCCAAATTTTCAATAGCAGATACACATGAGATGTGCACTAATGACCACAAAACAAGACAGAATATAATAAGGTGAATGCAAACATCTCTAATATCTTGGGGAAGCAAAATGCATACTCTTTCTCTGGGGGGGGGGGCTGTAAAAAATTACAAAGGTGCACGCGCGCGGGAGATGTGATGTGTGTTGTGTTGTATTCTGTTGTTCACGGGCTCTCAGAGCAGTTCTTGCGCGCGCCACTCGTGTTCAGTGCTCTCAAGCCGCTGTATATGGACCAGATCAGGATGGCTCCTCCTTGTGCTCTGCTTCTGTGTGTGCCACTGTGCTCTCTTCTTTCTGTCTTTCTGTCTCTGTAGTCTCTCCTCTGGTCTCTTCCGACCTCTCTCTCTCTGTCTCTGCTTCTGTGTCTTCTCCTTGCTCCTGTCTTGCCTCTGTCCTCTCCTTGCTGTGTCTTCTTCTGTCTGTGTTGTCTCCCTCTCTTCCCCCACAGTCTTAGTTTATATAGCAATCACATAGGGTGGTAACACAAAGGTGGGTTGAAATCAACAAAGAGGGGTATGACCATTTCTCCAGGAGATTAATAAAACCTCATCTAAGGAGATTGCTCCAGAGATCCGCTCAAGGGTGGGGTCCGAACAAGGGTGTGTCAGGGTGTGTCCCTTTCTTCCTTCCTCAGCTAGTAATCCACTTAAATAGTTGTTGTAAATCTACTTCAATTTCTAGCAATGTCATTCTGTATGAGCACAGTAAGAGATATATCGAACAAAGCTTGTTTCGTTCTGAGGACATCTCACTATATTTTCTAGACCACAGTCCTCAGGTCAGGTTAGTCTTCCTAACCCCAGCAGAGTCCTAGTCTTGTCATTACCTTTAGATCATGACAGCATTTGTCTATGACCATGCTCTCAACTTATAGTTGAGTATTGTGGTGCTTTGGCCTGGCCCATTTCAATGCCAGGGTAGCTCACAGCTTGCCCTGGGTCCATTCCGTCCCTCATCGGGACCCTTCTTTTGGGGTGTTAGGAACTAAGGCAACTGAGTGGAGAAAGCAGATGCTCAAGAGTAAATATTATTGGAGTCAATCGGCTCCCAAGTTACAAAGCGTAATATTAACTGTCTTCCTGTGTCCATACAGAAAGGCCATTGCTCTAAGGTAAACTAAGTTCCCTGTGGCAAGGCTGAAAAGACAAACCCAATGTTATCCTACAGGGGTGGAGCATGATTTCATGGCACTTGAAATGAATCTTAAAATATTCTTGGACTTCACGCCCACAAGCTTCCGCTGGACGCCATCTTGGTGCACCAACAGCCCTGGTCCGAGACTCCCAACTGAATCTCAAAATGGATTAGTGCCCTACAGAGAACCCAACCATCTACAATCTAGGATCCCAGAAGTGCATGGCTGCTTTGTGGTCACGCAAACTCTCATGATATTCAAAATAAGCACTGGAATATAAATTATCTAGCATCTGCCCCTAGCAGGCAGGTTTGAATGGTAGTGTGAAAATTCAGGCAAAAACATAATACCCAAAAGTAGAGAAAGAGTATTGGGAAAATTGTCTGCCATAGAGACAAGGTGAGGAGTGGGATGGAGTGGGGGGGGGGGTGGATACTGGAGACATTGGTGGTGGGAAATGCGCACTGGGAAAACATGGGTGTTTGATCATTATGTGGCTGAATCTCAAACATAAAAGCTTTGTAACTGTATCTCGTGGTGATTCAATAAAATTTTTTTAAAAAGTATTCTTGGACATAAACAAGAAAAAATGTGTGTCTGAGTGAAAAGAAGGAAGGACTATGTTTTTTAAAATGTGGAACACGGCTTGCTTTTCAAGCCCATGTTCTCCCTTGAACATATATGTCCCTTGCTGGTCTCTGTCAGGTGTTTTTGCTTGCTTATTTCTACTCTTGAGAAGGTTGTGTTCTGTTACAAACATCTCTCTTTCTCCTCACATCTTTTTTAATAGGGCTCAATAAAAATTATCTCGCTTAACACACACACACACACACACACAAAGTAAAGTGTGGAACATAAGCACAGTAAAAATGTGGGAAAATTGCTCAGGTAAGGGAAAGAGAAGAGGAACATATCATAGTTAGAATGATAGACGGCATGGATAGAGACACAATACTGCAAGCAGCAAGGTCAAAGAAGGAAATTACATACAAAAGAGCACCCCTTAGATTCACAGCAGACCTATCAGAGAAAACCCTCCAAGCCCAAAGGCAGTAGTGGGATATAGTGAAAAAACTTAATGAAATGAACGCTTCACCAAGAATACTTTATCCAGCTAAACTCTCATTCAAACTCAAAGGAACAATGCACTATTTGGTAGATAAACTCAGGATAAGCACAGGGAAAGAGAAGATGAAGTTCTTGAAAATTGTAGAGATGACTAAGAAATCATGGAATCTGGGGTCAAAGCAAAAGTACAGCAAGTAGGGTGTTTGCCTTGCACGTGGCAGACCAGGGTTCTATCCCCTGCATCCCATATGGTCCCTCAAGCCCACCCAGGAGTGATCCCTGAGCACTGACAGGTGTGCCCTCTCCCCCAAAAGAGTTATCATGAAATCAAAATTGACAAAGGGGCTAGAGCCATAGCACAGCAGGTAGAGCATTTGCCTTGCACGCGGCCGACCCAGGTTCGATTCCCAGCATCCCATATGGTCCCTGAGCACCACCAGGAGTAGTTCCATAGTTCCTGAGTGCAGAGCGAGGAGTAACCCTTGTGCATCGTCGGGTGTGACCCAAAAAGCAAAAAAAGAAAAAAAAGAAAAGAACTCAACAAATGTTACTAGTCTCTGACTTCAAAAGGAAAACCTATCACTGCACTGAAAAGGAGACAACCATCTTTTTCTCCCCCCCAGTTTTAAAGAACTGTTTTTTATTTACCTCCAGGAGGTGCCTATATAACTTCTGTAATTTCCCCCACATTGAAGCACTTATTCAATTCATCCATTTGCAATTTCTCTAGAGATTCCAAATAAAGCTTGGTTTGCAAAGCTTTGAAAATAAATCAATGCTTGATAGTTAACACAATCAGAGGCCATTCAGGAGAGAGCTATCACATTAGTTATTTTAATAAAGAGAAGCCAGTATGAAGAATAATGAACCATGGGGCTGGAGAGATAGTACAGTGAGTCGGGCACTTAACTTGCCTGCAGCCAGCCAGGGATTGGATATCTTCACACCCCACGGAGTTCCCGAGACTTGCCAGGAGTGATCCCTGAGTACAGAGCCAGCAGTAAGCCCTGGGAACTGCTTCCCCCCAGCCCCCCCCCCAAAAAAGAATTAATGTAAAATGGTAAACTGGAGGTTTAATGATTCAAAATGAAGATTATTACCTCAGATAAGGGAAATGGTAAGACATTAATTCCCTCAATTGAAAATAAAACCCCCAAAATGAAGATTTAGCAGACAAACTGCAGAGTCTGCCGCTGACCTTGTTTCCATTCCAATACTACACAGAGTTTCTCCAGCACTGCCAGGAGTGATCCCAGTGTGCAGAGCCAGGAGTAAGCCCTGAGCACTGCCAGGTGAGGCCCAAACAACAACAACAACAAAACAGTGAAGTGATAGTACAGCTACAGGAACGGCCCCCTGAGTTCTGCCTGGTGTGGCCCCCAAATAAACAAACTTTCGTCATTTTGTTTATTATTATTTTCTTGCCTTTTTAAAGTTTGTAAAATTGCTATTTCTAAAATGATAGTTTCTGACAGGATGAACCTCACCAGAGAGCGGACCAGCAGGAAAACCCAGATATGCGGGAATCGTGACTGAGATCTCCAAGCCCACTTGAATCAGGACTGGGCCTCCTCCCCCCAGGTCCCCAGTTTTCCAGAAGCTTGGCAGTCACACCTACAAACTGCCTCTGGCACCATGTAATCTCATCAGTGGCCAAGACCCAGAGACTATAAACCTAAGCTCCCAGAAGAGAGCACTGCAGAATTTCCTGGACATTATATTCTATCCACCACAAGCACTGTAGCACTGTCTGTAGCACTATCATCCCATTGTTCATTGATTTGCTCAAGCGGGCATTAGTAACATCTCCATTGTGAGACTTGTTGTTACTGTTTTTGGCATATCAAATACCACAGGTAGCTTGCCAGGCTCTGCCATATGGGCTGGATACTCTTGGTAGCTTGCTGGGCTCTCCGAGAGGGGCGGAAGAATCGAACCCAGGTCAGCCACGTGCAAGTCAAACACTCTACCCACTGTGCTATTGCTCCAGTTCAAACAAATTGTCTAGCATTGCCTTTTCAGCAGGTTTGGGTGGTGGTGAGAATGGTGTCGAAATATTGAATGTAATCAAAGTAGAGAGAGAGTATGGGGGAAATTGTCCACACAAGCAGAGGAAGGGTTGGAATGGGGTGGAGGCAGGAGGAATACTGGGGATTTTGGTCATGGAAAGTGTGCACTGGTGAAGGAATGGATGTTTGATGATTATATGACCAAAGTTCAAACATGAAAGCTTTGTAGCTGTATCTCACGGTAAATCAAGAAAAAGGGGAGAAAGAATAATAAAATAATAAAATAAAGTTAACATTAAGGATAGAATAATAAAAGTAGTATGGAGTTCATGCCTAAATCAATCAGCTTAATCAATAGCTGAATAAATAGCAGTAGAAGAGCTCTCCGATTGCCCCCCATTCACAGTCTGGGGCCTAAGCCCCCAAACCCGTCTCCCACCTCTCAGTCACCTCGTGGTGGCCCTGACCCCTCCCTCTTCGCCAGGTTGTTAAGGGCGTGTCCACACATCAGGTGGCATGGCCTCAAAAGGGGCGTGGCCTCCTTCTGGAGTGGCCTCCTTCTGGAGCGGCCTCAGTTATTTTTCCCATTCCATGCATTGTGCTTTGGCCACAATCGATATAGTCTATTCCTCTGAAGAATACCCTGGTCATCTTAGTCACTATATGTTAATAGTCAACTATCCTAGCCTATCCTATTTTCACAAAAACTGTCTGTGAACACATCAAGCTGCACATAAAGTCCTTTGTAAAAAGATCATAGCCCCATGTCTTCTCTTGAGACCTCTCTCAAACTAAGGAGAGCGCCTGATAGTAAAGCCCATAACAACATGAAGAAACAGCGAAAATCCCCACCACCAGGAGAGATGGAAGAGAGGATCTCAGCAATCCCAGCAGTAACTTCCGAGAAATACAACCTCCTCTCAGATAAAGAATTCACAGAGGAAATCATGAAGATGGTTGACGAACTCCAAGCACCTATGGAATGAACATCCAATAAATTAAGGGAGGATATGGATGTAGCATTGGAACAGTCAACCAAGATAATCCAGGAAGAAATGAGAGCAGAAATTTCAAAGCTACAAACAGAAGTGACACAATTAAAAGAATCAGTAAATGAAATAAAAAACTCAGTAGGAGCCCTCAATAGTAGAATGACTACAGCCGAAGACAGAATCAGTGAGCTTGAAGACGAGCTGCAGAAAGTATATAGGCAACAACAAATAATGGCAAACGACCTCAAAATGGCTCTAGAGCGAATTAGAGTCCTAGGGGATGACCTCAAGAGAAACAACATAAGAATCGTTGGAGTACCAGAACCACAGGAAACCAATTCCAATGAATAAATAGCAGTACTCCTACATTATTTTAAATAAATAAATAAATAAAATAAAATGATAATTTTTTTAATCATTGAATCATCATGAACAACACTTACAAAGCTTTCATGTTTGAGTTTCAGTCATACAATGGTCAAACACCCATCCCTCCACCAGTGCACATTTTCCACCACCAATGTCCCCAGTATCCCCCCATCTCACCCCTCCCCCTGCCTCTATGGCAGACAATTTACCCCATACTCTCTCTCTCTCTCTCTCTCTCTCTCTCTCTCTCTCTCTCTCTGCTTTTGGCATTACGGTTGCAATACAGATAACGAGAGTCTATCACATTTGGCCCTTTATCTACTTTCAGCACACATCTCCCATCCCGAGCAATCCCTCCAACCATCACTGACTTAGTGATCCCTTCTCTATCCCAGCTGCCTTCTCCCCCAGCTCATGAGGCAGGCTTCCAACCATGGTGCAATCTTCCTGGCCCTTGTCTCTACTGACCTTGGGTATCAGTCTCATATTATGTTATTTTATGTCCCACAAATGAGTGTGATCTAAAACGATAATTTCTAAAGATGGTTTTATGACCCTTCCATCAATTCTGTGCCTGGGGCAAATGCCTCACTGACTTTACTCTGGTCCTGTAGGAGAAAATATAAAATAAGGGTTCCACTGTGACAACGCAGGTGAAAAAAGGTGTTGCCAACTTATAGGAACAGACCTCCAGAGGGAAAGGCAGGAAACAAACAGGAGCTGTCAACTCCCTTCTCCTTTAACAAACCTTTTCTTGGTCAAGTGTAACTGGGTGCCTGCAGGCATAGCAGAAAAGTATTATGCAGTCAGGGCTCTGAATCCCAAAGCCAGGGACAAGGGCTGAGTTTGTAGCTACAGGGTAATTCTAGGCATAGCTGATGTCCCCAGAGTTAAATCTTGAAGTTGTAAAAGTTACTGGAGCCATATTAAAATAGGGCCAGAGAAAGTTGCCCCAGAAGAAAAAATTTACTTTACTGCCCAGCTGAAAGTTATTTTACTACTCTCAGACTGAGTCAAACCACCAACAATCCAAAAAGCCAATATGAATGAGAATATCTTATGTGAAAGAACAGCTAGAGAGAACTGTGACCTGTTTTCCCTTTTTTTCTTCTACTTTTCTTTGTGACCCCTCCACCTGACAAGTTTTGCCTATAAGTCCTTTATCTGACCATAATTCATTCAATGCTTCAGTCTCTTCCCCCTCTTCCCACTGTAAGAACCACCTGATTTATATTTTGGGGGTTCTAAATGGAATTGCAATTCTCTGCTATCGCCAAACACATTTTGAGTTACCACTTATCTTGGGTTCTTTTACTGAAGGTTCACAGATCAGTAGGATTATAATAATCACTTTTTGAACATTGGGCTAAGTTCTTTATAGCATCACCCAATCAATGCATGAAAGTATCCTAAATCAAACTTGAGTTCAGTCTTCCCCCTTCAAAACAGCTGATCTCATTCTCAATGCTATTGGGGAGGGAAAGGGGAAGACATTTTAGGTGACAGACAGTGGCAAAGAATATGATGAGGAACTGAAAAAGAACACAGAAAATGATGAGAAAATGTAAGTCAGTGTTTATATAAACAGCATTATAGGATAATGATCATGTACCAGATGCTTTACAAAGTATTTTTATAAAACGATGTTTCATTTTACTTTTTATTTTTAGAGTCAATAATTGTGGTAAGCAAAATGGAATACTATATACCCATAAAAAATGAAACCATACCATTCCCTGCAATGTGGACAGTCAAGTTAAGCAAAGAAAGTCAGAGAGAGAAGGTCAAATGCCATGTGATTTTGCTCAAGTATGCTACAAGAGTGTAAAACAAGGGAATGGGCAGTAGCAAACGGTGACAAATTTTTGGCCCTGGATTACAAAACTGAGTTTATCAAGGACTTACAGGGGAGAAGAGGTTACCTTCAAGGACACGAGGACAGGGTGGAGAGTTTTGCTCATTTGGGGAGTGGTAAGGTACAGTATTACACTTCCAAACCATAAATGTTAACAATATTGAGTTACCTACACTACTGTAGCACTGTAGCACTGTCTTCCCATTGCTCATCGATTTCTCAAACGGGCACCAGTAATGTCTCCACTGTGAGACTTGTTGTTACTGTTTTGGGCATATTGAATATGCCACAGGTAGCTTGCCAGGCTCTGCCGTGCGGGCAGGATACTCTTGGTAGCTTGCAGGGTTCTCCGAGAGGGACGGAGGAATCGAACTCAGGTTGGCCACGTGCAAGGCAAGTGCCCTACCCGATGTGCTATCGCTCCAAAATAAAATAAAATAAAATAAATATTTAGCAAAATAAAATTAACTTTCAGAATATAATTTTTTAAAAAATTAAGTAATGTGGAAGTTCATGCCCAATTCAATCAGTTTAATCAATTGCTGAATAAATAGCAGTACTCCTACATTATTAAAAAAAAGATAAGGAGAAAGAATGAAAGTAATTCAACAGGTACAATACTAAGACTTAAAACAAGCAAATTAGGTAGATCAAACTCACTGAAAAAGAGACAGTCACAAACTCAGCTTTAAAAAAATAAATAAATAAAGCCACCAATTTTACAGTGCCCTGAGAAGTGAGAGAGGAGCCCAAGAACAAATCACACAGCGGGTGCCACTTACCTCCTGAAGAAAGAACAATGTCATTTGGAAGGTGGTTCATTTGCTTGTTGGGACTGACATTTTCAGTTTTGTCTGTAACAGAAGAATAGGCCAGAAATTGGAGACCAGTGATTCATTTCCAGGCGCAAAGATACTGCACTAGAGAGATGGGATTAGAATGAGATTTAACAAGAAGCAATAATCCCATTTTGTATTTAGACTTGACTGTCTGAAAGACATATATACATACACATACACACACACACACACACACACACACACACACACACACATTACTCCTTCGGGTCGAAGCGATAGCACAGCAGGTAGGGCATTTGCCTTGCACGTGGCTGACCCGGATTCCTCTGCCCCTCTTGGAGAGCCCGGCAAGCTACCAAGAGTATCCTGCCCTCACGGTAGAGCCTGGCAAGCTACCCATGGCGTATTCAATATGCCAAAAACAATACCAACATATCTTACAGTGGAGACGTTACTGGTGTCTGCTCAAGCAAATCGACGAACAACAGGATGAGAGTGACACAGTGATATTATTCCTTCAATTAGTCAGAGATCAACATAATAAAAGAAACAAGAGTCTCATAGAGGACTGAGAAAGTTTCTCTTCTGCTTAGAAAGACACAAACTTGTGCTGGGAATGATGTTGCTAGGCAACCCCTAATGTGTACAGGCTTTAGCATTAGGGGTAATTTTTACAATAAGGAAAAAAAAATCAGATTGAAAGTCCAGGACAGAGAAGAATGATCGGCTGGACAATCGGGTTGCATTTGCCTATATCTCAAGGGGTCACTGGACATGGAGTTAGCTTTAAGCAAAGTCTAAGACAGGGTTCACACATATCTAATTCTGGAGGCTTCTTTGGTCACCCCTACCTAAACAGCACTAAAATTTATTTTGCCTTTCATAAATTACCACCCAACAGATCAGTTATATGCTATTGTATGTGCTATACATAACTATTGCATGATTTCTGGAGAAATTTGTGGGACAACATTGAAGTGATACAAATGAAAGGATCCTTTTCAGATGTTCCCCATTTTTTAAAAACTACACTAGAGAAGAATGGGGAGCAAAGCCCATTGACCATGGATAGTTTAAAGAAAATAGAGTGAAGCTTCTGCAAATCACACCTATAAATGTCACATTTAGTACATTAGAAAATGACACTGCAGAGAACTGTGTATAAATTATACTACAGATTCAACAGAGAAGAATCCGGGTGTTCTGGTAAGTCACGCAGGCCGGAGAATGCTCCGGACCCCAAACCGGGCCAGCAACAACGGGGAGTCAGACAGAGGAGGTACAGCCAGTAAGCCTTCTCCAGATGGAGCCCCGGCTAACACGGCCAAGCGACCTTTTCTGAAAAATGAAAACATACAATCTATTGATGCCATCCAGCATGTCTGACTGTTGGAGGAAACCTCCAAATAATAATAGTGAGATTCCTGTTGAAAACTGAATGTAATCCAAGTAAGGAAAGAGTAAAGTGAAAAATGTCTGCCACACAGGCAGAGGGGGAGTGGGAGGGGGGTATGCGGGGGTTTGGTGGTGGATCAAATATGAAAACTTTGTAACTGTATTTCACAGTGATTCAATAAAAAATAAAAAAATGATTAAAAAAATAAATTATACTACAAATGAATGTATATTGTATAAACATGGATGGAAGTATTGGTCTGTTTGATTTTAATACATTTCTATCTGCTTCAAGAGTAGGCTGACTGCGTCCCTACTCTGGCATGAAACCACTTAATAAACTCTGCTGGGTACCACATTCCATTCACAAAGAGGGTAAAAAAAATCCGCCCGTGTGTTCGTTCAACAGTAACTCTGGAATGTTAGAGACACACACTGTGCCACTCTCGAGTGGGGAGAGCGGGATATTATTTTTATCAATTAGACACTATCAGCTTCCAATAAAAAGTCCAGCAGGGAAAGCAGGGAAGAGATTTAGGACATTAACTAGCAAAGAAATAAAACATTGCATGGTGTGAGGATTGGTAAAGGAGACAAACGATGCCCAAGAAAGTCGAAGACAGTTCGTGTAGAGAGGGTCCAAGGAGGAGCTCCCTAGAGTTGACATTCCCGCTGAGAAAGACCCAGTCACATAGCACAGTATTTCTGGATCCTCTTCCCACCCTGACCCCTTTCTGGCCCTTTCCTTCTTTTGCAGCTCCCCACCCCATTTTATCAGGTGGCCCCCTAGTCTCATTCCATGGCCCTTGATTTCAATTTTCACCTATTGCTCCTTGAAAAGGCCTCTGGATTCATCGACCCCCAGGTAAGACGCATTGACGGAGATAGGGTGATGGAGATGAGAGGAAGGAAATTTCATGTAGGGGACAAACCTATGCAAAGACCACAAGGTGAAAGAACACTGGCATGGAGGAGGGAGG
Source organism: Sorex araneus (assembly GCF_027595985.1). NCBI lineage: Eukaryota > Metazoa > Chordata > Mammalia > Eulipotyphla > Soricidae > Sorex > Sorex araneus. The sequence goes on along the minus strand of NC_073303.1, from coordinate 189,848,668 downwards.
TATTGGGCACTGGGGATGTGCCTCACATGCCTGAGACCCTGGGTTCTATCCTGGGTGCCAGGGGCCCCTGAGTACCACATATTGTACCTACCCACCCCCTCCCAGAAACAACAAAGTGGTGACAGGAGTTCCAAAGTGACCATCTGGCTCAGGTAGTTTAGATTTTTAAGCCTCAGCTCCGTCATTACTAGATGTGTGACTGGAGAAGTTATTCAGATCTTTATATCTCAGTTTTCTACTCTGACAAATAGCAAAACTTCATTATGTTGTGAGAATTAACTGAATTGCTGCATGTGAAATATTAAGAATCATGTGGTGCTAGGAAAACTGAGTGGCTACAAGCAAAAAATGAAAAAAGAACTCAGACCTCTTTCTAATGCCAGGCACAAAAGTCAAATCAAAACGGATGAAAGACCTCAGCATCAGACCTGAATCCATAAGGTACAAGGAGAAAAAAGTAGGCAAAATCCTCCATGGCCTTGAAGAAAAAGGTATGTTCAAAGATTAACCACCACTTGACCAAATAAATTGAAGCAAAGACAAACAAATGGAATTACATCCAACTAAGAAGCTTCTGCCCCTCAAAAGAAACTATGACTAAGATAAAAAGACAGCCCACTGACTGGGAAAAATTATTTAACTGATATCCATCTGATAAGAGTTTAATATCAAAGATATATAAGTCACTTTTAGAACTTTACAAGAAAAAATATCCAACCCCATCAAAAAATAAAGAAAAGAAATGGACAGAAACATCCTCAAAAAAAGAAGAAATAAAAATAGAAGACACATGAAAAAATGCTTTACATCACTAAACATCAGTGAGATGCAAATCAAAACAACAATGAGATATCGTATCACACCATAGAGACTGGTACACATCCAAAAGATATGAACTACCAGTGCTGGTGAGGATGTGGGGAGAAAGGGACTTTCATTCATGTAGGAATGCTGACTGGTCCAGTCTTTTTGGAAAACAATATGGTCATTTCTCAAAAAACAAGAAATTGAGCTTCCATATGACCCAGCAGCACCACTTCTGGGAATATAACCTTGGAGCCCCAAAATGCACAGCAGAAACACCATCTGCACCTCTATGTTCATTGCAGCACTATTCACAATAGCCAGAATCTGGAAGCAGCCTGGGATACCAAGAATAGATAACTGAATAAACAGTCATGTCTGGAATATTTTTTAAAGTTAGAAATTTGAGGAATTAAGAGAATACCCATTCCTTGGAGCATATTAATCAAGATAAGGGTAAAATTGGAAACCTAGGCAGAGATCTAACTATATAGATCAAAAAGAAGAAACTTGATTTTATTGAAAAGAAAGAAAATAATGAAAAGTTTTTAACCCAGCTGTGACAAGTTCCATATTGTAGCGCTGTAGCATTGTTGTCCCATTGTTTATCGATTTTCTCGAGCAGGCGCCAGTAACGTCACCATTGTGAGACTTGTTGTTACTGTTTTTGGCATATCGAATACGCCACGGGTAGCTTGTCAGGCTCTGCCGGAGTTCCTAATATACTATGAAAAATTAATCTAAGTGCTGTGTAGAGTTGGGTGGAGATAGATACCCCCCCCAAGATTAGTAATAAGGATAGGAGCATGACTATTCCAGTATTTTAATTGTTGGTACCAGAGTAATTGCAGTGTAAATTGTAATGAATTCGTTTCAGGCATATTTTGGACGCAGGATTCACAAGTTTTGCTGATAGACTGGATGTGGGAAGTTCAGAGGGAGAGAAAATCAAGAATAACCTGGGTTTTCATTTGAACTACTGCATAAATTTGGTACTATCTATGAATATGCAGAAAGCTACAGAAGCAACAGATCAAAAAAAAGCCTTGAAGTTCAGAATTTTTTTAAGTTGAATTCTCTTCTGAGTTTTGGACCACACCCAGAAGTGCTCGGGGGTTACTCCTAGTTCTGCATTTAGCAGTTACTACTGGCCAGCTCAGGGACCATGAATTCTCTTTTATTAACTTTCTGTGAAGCCAAGAGTTGAAAAACTTCTTGGTTGAACTCCACCAACATAGAAAGCTTGTAGCTGTGGGGCTGGAGTGATAGCACAGCAGGGAGGGCGTTTGCCTTGCACGTGGCCGACCCGGGTTCAAATCCCAGCATCCCATATGGTCCCCTGAGCACCTCCAGGGATGATTCCTGAGTACATGAGCCATGAGTGACCCCCGTGCATTGCTGGGTGTGACCCAAAAAGCAAAAAAAAAAAAAAAAAGAAAGAAAGAAAGCTTGTAACTGAGTCAATCAGTTCTCAATTGTTTTGTTCTGTTTTGGGGTCATACCCAGCAATGCTCTACGGTTAAATCTAGCTCTAAGGAATTATTCCTGGTGGGCTCGGGGACCCTATGGAACACTGAGGATTGAATTTGGGGCAGCCATGTGCAAGGCGAATTCCCTACCTGCTGAACTATCTCTCTGGTCCCCAATCTGTTCTGACTTTATGCTTTGGGATCATTGGTTGTGTCACAAACACTAATCCCCCTAAGAAGAGAAAAGAATGGTTTTCACGGGTTTTTGTCTATTTCTTTGTTTCTTTGTTTTTTAAGCAGGAACTATAAAGATGGGCAGTTGCTATTGTAGAAAAGGGATCCAACCTTGTAATGTTACAGTAATATTTTTGTTGAAGAAAAATTCCAGATAACTGTGACCATAATTAGCCATGTGGCCCAGAAAAAGCCAATAAAAGTCTTTGGGGATTGGCAAGTAAAGAAACGCAGAAGTTTAAAGTGATCTGGGTTGGGGAAATTGTAAGAAATCACGCAACCCGGAGATTCTTGTGGCAGCGATTTATTCAGAGACCTTCTCATGCAAAACGGGAAAGAAGAGGAACGAGGGACGAACGGGGAGGAACCCCCCTAGCTAGGCAGCTTCCCTCCTTATCTACCCCTCGCTGCCTGCTTACGCCCAAGTGTCTGCAGCTGATAAACTAGTTACAGCTCGTGGCGTGACGAGACATCCTGATTCCTTATCAGGTGTTATCTACGAAGCACGGTTCCGTGGCGGCTCTCCACAGGAAATAGTACAGCAGGTTAGATGTGTTTGCCTTGTACATGTCTGAGCAGAGTTCAATCCCCAGTACCACATGGTTCCTAAAGCCCCACCAGGAGTGAGCCCTGGGCACAGAGCCAGGAGTTAGCCCTGAGCATCACTGGGTGTGGCGCCCAAACTAGACAAAAATAAACAGGTCTTTATATTAAAAGAAAAAAGAAAGAAAAGTGATTGACCATATGACTAAGTAAGGATAAGTGGGGGTAGATGGCATAAAAGTCCGGTGTCACCCCCAAAAAAGGAATTAATGAATGGGCAAAGGAATAATGTCACAGAGCAAGAAGACACTTAACTTTATTATGCCCGAGTTCATCATAACTTAACGAGATCACCAAGACACAGAGGAGAGTAGGACAGAAATTTGTTACATGGCAATGAACTCAGGGATCACACTGGGTCATGGGACTCTAACCCATTCGACAAAGAGTTCAAAAACCGAGGCTGTGCATATACCTCAAAACTACATTCCAAGGGGCTGGAGAGATAGCACAGCGGGTAGGGCGTTTGCCTTGCACGCGGCCGACCCGGGTTCAAATCCCAGCATCCCATATGGTCCCCTGAGCGCCGCCAGGGGTGATTCCTGAGTGCAGAGCCAGGAGTAACCCCTGTGCATCGCCAGGTGTGACCCAAAAAGAAAAAAAAAAAAACTACATTCCAAAGCATCATTATATGATGCATCATTAACTGCAATTTTTGTTTATGTTTACACCGGAAACAAAGCAATTTCCCCACATCCTTTAGACTTAGGAGTGATGTCGGGCCCCACGGGTGGCTCATGTGAAGTGGGGAGGAAAAAGACGGTCACTTTCTCCCAATCCGCCTCTGCCACTCGGGACCCAGAGTTACTGGGGTTTTGTCTCACCTCGCAGAAAGGAATTTCAGGAGTAGACAAGCATAGTTTTTATTTGGAGGTTTTGAAGAGAAGGAGGGAGAAAAAGTGAGAGAGAGGGGCTGGAGCAATAGCACAGCGGGTAGAGCGTTTGCCTTGCATGCGGCCGACCCAGGTTCGATTTCCATTATCCCATAAGGTCCCCTGAGCACTGCCAGGGGTAATTCCTGAGTGCAGAGCCAGGAGTAACCCCTGTGGAGAGCCAGGTGTGACCCTCCAAAAAAAAGGTGAGAGAGAGAGCGGAGAGTAACGTGCTCAAGAGAAATCCCGGGTGTCTCCAAGGGTGGAGAGAGACCCTACACACATCCCAGCATTAGACACAAAAGCACGAAAGTCCACATCTTAAGAGGGGAGATGCGGGTAACACATGTGCTCAGGCACCACATGTGCTTAGTCACATGGGCACAAGCAGCACACTGGCTGGGGCAGCATGTGCGCGCCCTTTCTTTGTTCAAGGTGGCCTAAATAGGGTTTCTCCAACTGCCCCCACGTGGGGCTTCTACCTAGGTCAAAGTCCCTTGCTAGGGAGGTTAGCAAGGGGGTTGGGAGTGGTGAGGGTCTTCTTTGAAATTCCTTTCCTGGCCTTTTGTTTCTGCAGGAGCTTCTGTTGGAGGGGGTTGGTCCAGCCTCCTCAGGGTCTGTTACAGACTGTCACCAGTTCTCCATGAGGTCAGGGCTGTCACTTCCCAGGAGATTTACTGCCATTGGGAGGGATCCTTTCCTATCTGCCTGCCTGCCTGCCTGCCTGCCTGCCTACATCAGGAGTAAAATGAGATACAAGAACATCTATAGACTACAAAAGAGAGCAAGATACAGTTACAGCAAGGTAGCCCTGGCGCCAGAGAAAAAGGAGCATGAGAAACCATTTCATCAGAGGGAGAACTAGACAGTTCACATGGGAATGAAGGGCGCTTTCCACTGCTCAGAGTCAGGACACACTGGCTCCCAATCTTACCCGCACAGGTGTTTGCTGTAAACCCCACAGCCAGCACAGAGGGATGCTGGGGGTCAAGGCACCATTACTCCCTAATCAGCACAGCTGTGGCTCCTAATTACTTGGAACCCAACAGTGGATGACTGCTGTATTCTTAAGTCTTTAGTCACGAAGATGTTGCTGTTCTTAATTAAGTGATGTTTTAAAGAATTATAACAATGACTTGAACGATGGAAAAATAATTTTGGTACAAAACAACTTGGCACTCTAACCTGAGTTTAGGGCTAAGAAGACAAAGATTGGAGCTGGAGCTATAGCACGGTGGGTAGGGTGTTTGCCTTGCACGCGGCCGACCCGGGTTCGATTCCCAGCTTCCCATATGGTCCCCCAAGCACCACCAGGGGTGATTTTGAGTGCAGAGCCAGGAGTAACCCCTGAGCATCGTCGGGTGTGACCCAAAAAGCAAAAAAAAAAAAAGAAGACAAAGATTCCGCACTTAAGGGAGATGCAGGTCAAGCAGTAACCTCCGAGGACACACCTTACATGAGAGGTGTGGAAGGACCTGACCCAGGTGAGCAAGGGATGAAGGAAATGAGGAGAGAAGATTAGAAAGAGCTGAGGTACCCCAGAATTGATTGCCTACTGAGGGGATTTCCCAAGGATGAGATAAAATAGATAAAATGAAATAAAACAACTTCAAGGAAGTTGTTGCTGGAAGGGATTGGGAGGTTGAACCAAATAGACGAGGATGAGATTTGGGAAGATAAATAAGTAACTAACTGGAGGGTGTGGAATGGAGCCCCTGAGTCCATTGATCTGCAAGGAACACTAAGGAAGGCTGGAGAAATAAAAATCTTACTAGTGTTACCAGGTTTATTGCTTGTTGCAAATAAAACCAAATATTGACACTGAAGAGCTTTCTGCAGAAGAAAAGTTTATTTCTGGAGGCACCGACCTAAGTAACCAGCAGAGCCTGTAGCTTAAAGAAAGAGAGAGAGAGAGAGAGAGAGAGAGAGAGAGAGAGAGAGAGCACTCCTGAGTGTAAGGCACAAGAAAAAGAAGTGAATGTTAATGGCCATAAAGGTTATGGAGTAGGAAGTCCAGGTGTTCCTTGTAAAACTTCTTTCAAGTCAGCTTGACTCAGGGACTCATCTGGTTTATTACATTACCTTGCATAAGATCACAGCTTTGATGTCCATTCTGAGATCTAGGAACAAGTTTTCAAAAGAAGATTGCATGTCGGAACACCTGACATCAGAAACTCGATATAGCTGAAACGGGATCTGATTTCCTCATCAAATTAGGCAAATGCGAGGGCTCTCTGTCCAGGCCGGAAGCTTCTCTCCATCCCCAGAAGGTGACCATAAACTCTAGAAGGTATTGGTCATTCCCAGTGGCCCATGGATTATAGTATATTGACTTGTCAATCTTCCCCAGTGGAAGACAATCCCTCTGAGTCTTCTGAGATACAGTTTGAGCAGTTGCCATGGGGTTGCTGTTCTGGCCAACGTGGCAGGCAGAAATAATCATTAGGACACATCTTTGTAAGTGGGGCCCTGTGGAGTATGACAACAGGAAAACGGCTTTTCCACAGGGTGAGGGCTGGTGGAGAAACCAGGGCATAAGCCAGGTCAAGTTCTGTCCAACAATCACTTGGCCTCCCGCCATCTCTGAGTTACTACACCCAGGGTTACTGCTAGTCTATGGGAAAACCTTCCTTCATCCTTTCAGTGTCCAAAAGGCAGAGCACGTGGAATGCATTGTTGGGAGGACAGGGAGTCCTAGGATACCTCCTATGTCACCACATCCACGTAGTTGTGACCAACCACTCCGCAGTCTAGTTCCTGAGATCACCATCGGTGGAGACTTGCTCACCACTTTTTTGGCGTAATCGAAACAGCCTGGAAAAAAAATCTCTTACTGGAGTTCTTCATTGCTAACAATGAACTCCTCTTTCTCCTTCCAAGCCATGGGGATATTTGGGGCCTCAGTGACCTCCTGGGCAGGCAGTCACTGCAATGGTTCAATTCACCCGATTGACCCCCAAAGCTGCTGCATTGATAGAATTGATCCACAGTTTTAAATCAAGTGGTCAGCAGAAGTTTCCAAACTTACCTGACCTCTAGCCCCTTAAAAGTAATTAACGCCCCCTCTGAAAATCTCCCTTTTTTAAACAGTGGTTCAATTCACCCAATTGTCCATAAAGTTGCTGCGTTGATAGAATAGATCCACAGAAGTGGTCAGCAGAAGTTTCCAAACTTATCTGACCTATGGCCCCTTTTTCAGAGGAAAAAGAAAGTCATAGTACCCCTCTGAGAATCTCTCTTCTTTTAGCAAACAGAAAGAACACCCCTCCACAGAAAGAATGCCCTACACACACACACACACAAAAAAAAAAAAAAAGCACACCTATAGGATACCAGCACCTCCAAGGTCATCCCAGGAGGGGTGGAGGGCATTCCCAAAGTAGCACCACCCACTTTGGGAAAAGGCTGCTCATAGGTGTCCACTGTTCCACATGCCCTCCCGGAATACATCCTCTCTGTGGTTTGAACATTGACTGTATTGGCCAAAGAGAAACAGGATTGAGAGAAGCCACGCCGTTTGGGCAGTGTTGTTAGGGTTCTCCGGAGAGCTGGATATCGGCCCAATGGACCTGCAGTCAGCCACCATGCCCATGGCCTTGAACAAGGGAAGAACCTAGTGAGAAGTGCAGAGTGAGAGAAGAAGTCCTTTAAGGATGTTCTCAGCTTCTTTGAGTCCTTCCCAAGTTGTTGCCACCGCCTGTTGTCGTGGGGCTGCTTTTTTGGAAGTATGGCTTAGGGATTTGGAAAAATAGACAGTCCCCTCAGTCAGTGAGAACCCCTGGCCTAAGGCCAGCTCTCTTGTATGAATAACTATCAAATGGCATGTAGAGGTCCCAAGCCCTAAAGCAGGAACTGAGTTTACTTTAAAAAAATATATATATATATATATATTTAATGAATCACTGTGAGATACAGTTACAAACTTATAAGGTTTCATGAATACATTTCAATAAAACAATGTTCGAGTACCCATCACTCCATCAGTGCCCATTCTCCACCACCAATGTTCCCAGTGTCCCTCCCGCCACCCCCAGCAATACCACTTCTGGGAATATATCCCGGAGATTCAAAAAAGTACAATAGAAATGACAACTGCACTTGTATGTTTATTGCAGCACTATTTACAATAGCCAGAATCTGGGGAAAAAAAAAAACCAAGTGCCCAAGAACAGATGACTGGTTAAAGAAACGCTGGTATATCTACACAATGGAATAGTATGCAGCTGTTAGAAAAGATGAAACCATGAAATTTGCATAGAAGTGGATCAACATGGAGAGTATCATGCTAAGTGAAATGAGTCAGAAAGAGAGGGACAGACATAGAATGACTGCACTCATTTGTGAGTTTGCTTTTAATGAATGGCATTCGCCCATCCACACCACGGGTGCTTGCGAGTAGGAGATCAGCTACTTCTTGGGTAAGTAGGTTGTCCTGTATTTGAAGTTCGTGCAGATCCCTTCAAGATGTTATCCCCAAATTTTGGGTGAATTCTTAGATACTTGGGGGGGGGGCACAGTCCAAAACTGATATCTATGATTTCTAGGAATTTCATGCCCTCTGTTGGAGAAGTTAGCAAGGAGCCCATTTTCATTTACTTATTTACTTATTTATTTGTTTTTAATTGAATTACCATGAGATACATATTATGAAGCTGTTCATGATCAGGTTTCAGTCATACAATGATCCAACACCCATCCCTCCACCAGTATCCATTTCCCACCACCAAGGACCCCAGTTTTCTTCCCGCTACCCCCTCCCCCAATCTGTCACTATGGCTTTATTGCAGGTACTCTCTCTCTCTCTCTCTCTCTCTCTCTCTCTCTCTCTCGTTCCTTCTGGGCACCATGGTCTGCAACAGAGCTCCTGAGAGGTTATTCTGTTTATTTCTCTACCTCCTTTCAGCATGCAGTTCCTATCCAGAGTGATCATTTCCAACTATCTATGTCATAATGGTCCCTTCTCTATCCCAATAGCCTTCTCCCTCAGTACTTGAGGCAGACTTCCTCCTTAGGCAGACTAATCCTCCTTTTCCTTGTTTCTACTGTCCTTGGGTATTAGTCTCATATTATGGTTTATTTTTAATGTATTTCACAAATGACTGCAATCATTCTATGTCTGTTTTTCAAGGAGCCCATTTTAGAGGCAGACAAAGATGGGACCTTGACTGCAAGGCCAGGTCAAGGGGATGGGATTGCATCTAGGGCCCAGTAGAAACAGAACTGTGGCTGGGAAGCACCTGACCAAGAGGACAATGGGCAACTGGGTCTTTCTGGGCCCAAGCAGGCACAGACAGCCCAAACTCAGCCCTGCAGTTCCCTCCATTCATTAACAGCTCGTTATAATGTGGTTAGCTTTGCTGTTCTGCTCCCTCTGTGGTCTCTCCTGTCCATATTTTATTGATAGTCACAGGCACAAAAAGCCTTGATGTTACATAATCCAGCCACTGTCAATCTTCCATCTCAACCCCACTCGGTAACGCATTATCGCCTAATTACCCTGAAGCTATAGTATACACAGCATAACTGCTTGAGTGTAACAAGGTCAGCTAATTCTCCACCTCTTCTTATGCTTGTTGAAGTGTAATTTGCTTGAATAAATTAGAGCTTGCTTGCTTGCTTGCTTGCTGCAGAACTTGCACGTCTGTGCAATCTTCAACAATTTGCAGATCAAACATAAGAATGAAGGACTTTTCATCTCCCACCCAGTCCAGTCTGTGACCTCCTAGTAATATGCCTGAAGCACATCTGGAAGCAAAAGCATTGCTGACTTTTATTTCTGTGGGGTTGCTGAAGAAGCTCTCAGTTATAACCACAGTCTTCTCTAGGAAATTCTTAATACGGGATAAGGGCTCAATACAATTTTCTTTTTTTTTTAATTTTTGGGCCATACCCAATGATGCACAGGGGTTACTTCTGGCTGTACACTCAGGAATTACTCCTGGTGGTGCTCAGGGACCATATGGGATGCTGGGAATCGAACCTGGGTTGGCCACGTGGAAGGCAAATGCCCTATCCACTGTGCCATCGCTCTGTGCTATCGCTCCAGCCCCTCAATACCATTTTCCTAGCTTCCACCAAGATGCCAGTAGTCTTAAAACCCCTTTTCACTGGGAGTGTTTCTACTGAATATCCAATATAATTTGGACAAATCAAATTATTTCACTTCTAGTGGGTGAGGTTCTGTTAGTCATTGGAGATTCTCAGCGTTCTTGAAGTCCAGATTAATGTTTCTCAGTAAGACTCTGTTGCCCTTTCTAAGAATGTGGAGGGCTTTTCACTTCATTCTTAGTTCATGCACCTTACTAACCTTTTTCTGTTTCCTCTTTCTCCATTGCCCCTAAAATGCCACCCAGACCATGTTGGAGCCTGATTTTATACTGGGCTTCAAGTGGTCCAGTTCCAGTTCCAAAGAGACACTGCTTTGGGGCTGGAAAAAGAAGGATTCAGGGTGGCAGTCCCAGAGTCCTGAGAACCAAATGCCTTGGCTTGGAGGTGAGGATGTGTTGAGAACCAATGGGTATGAAAAGCTGACTTAAAAATAAAAATTAAAATCAAATTAAAAGATGAAATAAACTTGACTTAATGGGTATGGAGAATTAGTACAGAGTATAAGCCTTGCACATGACTGACCCTGGTTTGATCCCCAGCACAAAATAGTCCCCCATGCACTGTCAAGGAGTGATCTCTGGGGGGCTGGAGCGATAGCACAGCAGTAGGGCATTTGCCTTGCACGCGGGCGACCCAGGTTCGATTCCCAGCATCCTATATGGTTCCCTGAGCACCGCCAGGAGTGATTCCTGAGTGCAGAGCCAGGAGTGACCCCTGTGCATTGCCGGGTGTGGCCCAAAAAGCAAAAAAAAATAGGAGTGACCCCTGAACACTGAGCCTGAAGTAAGCACTGAGTACAGTGGGTGTTCCCACCATTCCCACCATGCTCCCTTATGAAACACAACACACACACACACACACACACACACACACACACACACACACCTGAGAGAAATCTTCTTTGAGTCCTTCAACAAAGTGGGGATTATTTTGTTTCTCACTGCACAAGTCCATAGTGGGGAGAATAAGGATACCCACATCACAACCATCTTCAGGAACTCCAGCTGGCATTTTTCTGAAAGGAGATTTCCAGCCAGAGGTAGAAGATTGCCAGACTCACATTCCTATTCTTAGGGACAGGAGGAGACCCTGTTTGGAAAGGGAGCTTCATCTAGGCAACCTGGATACAGGAGAAGCCAGGGAGAGTTCACGTTGTTTTTCCTTCTGAAGAGGAGTGAATGACTCTGTGTTATTTAGGGGCCCCTTGATATCACCCATTGCTCTGGATGCAGATACAAGTTTCTAGGGAGAGCTCCTGTCCCCAGCTTCAGCCCAGGAATATAGGGGTGTAGGGGTGACCTGCTGGCATCCTCTCTGTAGTCCAAGGAGGAGGTCTACCTCCAGATTTGGACCCTCTTATAAATTTTCAGATTGAGTTAATAAGCACTGTCTGTAGCACTGTCAGCATGTTGTTCATCGATTTGCTCAAGCAGGCACCAGTGATGTCTCCATTGTGAGACTTCTTGTTACTGTTTTTGGCTTATCGAATATGCCATGGGGAGCTTACCAGGCTCTGCCACGCAGACAGGACACTCTCGGTAGCTTGCCAGGCTCTCCGAAAGGGATGGAGGAATCGAACCTGGGTTGGCTGCGTGCAAGGCAAATGCCCTACCCGCTGTGTTATCTCTACAGCCCGAGTTAATAAGCAATATCTTATTTTATTTATTTATTGTTTTAGGCTTTGGGCCACACCTGGCATTTCTCAGGGCTCACACTTGGCTCTGCACTCGGGATGACTATTGGTGATACTCTGGGGACCATCTGTGGTGGTATTAGAGATCGAGCCCGAGTTGGCTCCATGCAAGGCAAACATCCTTCCACTATGCTATGGCTCTGACTTCTGAGTTGTGCTATCTTTTAGGTAAGTATTTTATAGAAATAGCATTCTCTTGGACCTAGGTATTTTTGTTCTCTCTTTCTCCACTTCTTTCTTTCCTTTTAAACGTGCTTCACAATAATTTTTTACTTTCAATATTCCAGTCCCACCAATGCCACGATTACACCAACCGACCACCATTATTTCAAACTTTCCCATCCATCACCTAAGTCTGCCCCAGTAGCAGGCCCTAAATAATTTATTTTGTATTGCTTGCTATGAATAATTTACTAAAAATGATCAAAAATGCTGTCCTTAGAAGAAACTGTTTGAAGATTGTTGTATCTCACCCTGGAGACTTTGAGCCCTTCTATAAGAGATTACTAACTTGTTATAGGTTGAGCCTTATGTGCTTATATATATGCATATATATATATATAACCTTTGGCTTTTTAGGTCACACCCAGCTATGCTCAGGGGTTACTTCTGGCTCTGCACTTAGAAATCACTCCTGGCGGTGCTCGGTGGACCATATGGGATGTCAAGGATAGAACCCATGTCGGTCACATGCAGGGCAAACCCCCTACTCACTGTACTATCGCTCCAGCCCCCACTAATACTGTTTTTAAATTGAGATTGGATGCCTTGTCCCTTACAGACTATCAAATATGTGCTTCTCCTGGTCCATCAATGATGTAGGGTACGACGTAAGGTACTTTTCTCTGACTGTGGTAGAACAGATGCTGTTGTGAAATAGTATCCTTTGAGGAGTCGGTTCCTTGGTCCAACAATGCTACACAAAAATATCATTCCTGGTCCTGGACTCATCACTTTGCCTCCTGCACCTTCTGGGACTGCAACCCGAGAGGCTTTTCCTTAGACCCAAAGGTTTCCCACAGTTTTAAAAGAGCAAGACAAGGAAACCAGGCAGATCCAATAGAAAAGCACTTGGTCAGCGCACGCTCCTTTAGCCCACGTCAGCACTCTTTCTCCCGAACCTGCTTTCCAAATCACACGCTGATGGGATTTGGCATGACGGCTACCTGGCAGGGCCCCCTGAGCATTGGTTGGTAGCCCATCCCCTCTCCCTCATGAAGAAACTTCCTTCATGTCTGCTTGATTGATGAGTTCATTCTGGTCCACATAACTCACTTACACAAGGCTAGATCCCTGATGTGATCAGTTCAGAATTGGAGGGATGAAGTTGAGGAAGGATATTACAGCAGGGGGTGAGGGTGAGAGGGTGGTGTTCAGAAAAAAAAAAAATTAGGACAAAAGAAAGTAGCTTTCTCGAGTTTCAGGCAAGGGACAAGAAAACCATTATTACTAACACCGACCCAGTTTCTGGGATTTTCTTAAGAACATGAGCTGAGAGGAGGAGGAAGTGGACTTACTAGAAAGCATTTTAGTTGGTACCGGCAGCCTCCTCCGCCAAGATGTAAACCCGGCGGCCGCATGTGTGTGGCCTCTCTGCTGCTGCACGACCATGACCCCGGAGGCCAGCTAAACTCCTTTGGGTACCAGCAGCTTCTTGCAGAAATGTCTCTAGACTGTGAACTGAGCCACAGCCGCCATCTTATGACAACCGCAAAAGGGAGGTACGAGCTTGCAGTGATGCAATTTCTGGCAGAAATTTCCCTGGACTTAGTTACTAAAATACAGAAATCCAAAACCTCTTATCTCTTCATTGTCAGCAATGGAAAACAAATTATCAAATGCTTCCTTTTCAACAGGTCTGACTTCGAGGGAGAGGGGGGTGAAAACTCCAAACAATAATAGTGAGTTTTTTGTTGAAATATTGAATGTAATCAAAGTAAAGAAAAAATTAAAGTGAAATTTATCAGCTACACAGGTGGGGAGTGGGGGACGGGGTGGTGGGGGGAGGTATACTGGGGTTCCTGGTGGTGGAATATGTGCACTGGTGAAGGGATGGGTGTTTGAGCATTGTATAACTGAGACTTAAGCCTGAAAGCTTTGTAACTTTCCACATGGTGATTCAATAAAAATGATGGGGAAAAAAAAGCATTTTAGAGCATGGTCCCAGTACATCTCAGAATACCTTAAGGAGAAGCTGATTATGGGGGAGGGGTTACGAGATCCAAAAACTGTGTTTTTTGTTTTGGGGGGCTGGAGCGATAGCACAGTGGTAGGGCATTCACCTTGCATGCGGCCAACCTGGGTTTGATTCCTCATCCCTCTCAGAGAGCCCGGCAAGCTACCGAGAGTATCATGCCCGCAAGGTAGAGCCTGGCAAGCTACCCATGGGGCATTGGATATGCCAAAAACAGTAACAATAAGTCTCACAATGAGAGACATTACTGGTGCCCGCTCGAACAAATTGATGAGCAACGGGGTGACAGATTCCTTTGTTTTGGGGGATCTTTTTGGTTTTTAAACTTTATTTATACACCGTGGTTTACAAAGTTCTTCAGAATACAGTGTGCTATGGGCATTCTGTGTTCCAGCATCAATCCCTCCACCAGTGTGACCTTCCCTCCCCCATTGCCCCTAGTTGTTTCCCACCCAACCCCCCAATCCTGCCTCCTGGACAGGCACAAAATAATGTATTTTTTTGTTTGTTACAAGAAAATGGTAAGTAGAATTCTCAAAAACTAGTCCAGGACCATTATGACAAAGATAGTTGGAAATGATCACTCTGGATAGGAACTGCGTGCTGAAAGGAGATAAAGAAACAACTGTAGTGCCCGGAAGGAATGAGAGAGAGGGGAGAGAGAGAGGAGAGATAGAGAGGGAGAAGAGAGAAAGAGGGAGGAGAGAGAGAGAGGAGAGAGAGAAAGAGAGAGAGATAAGGTGCCTGCCAGAATGCCAGAATGCCATAGAGGCAGGCTGGGGGAGGAGGTGGCGGGAAGATAACTGGGGTCCTTGATGGTGGGAAATGGACACTGGTGGAGGGATGGGTGTTGGATCATTGTATGACTGGCACTCGATCACAAACAGCTTTGTAACTGTGTATCTCATGATGACTCAATTTTAAAATAATTATTTTTAAAAATAGTTAAATAATAATAAAATCCGGACTGGAGCGATAGCACAGTGGGTAGGGCATTTGCCTTGTACCCGGCCAACCCGGCTTTGATTCCTCCATCCCTCTCGGAGAGCCCGGCAAGCTACCGAGAGTATCCCACCCGCACAGCAGAGCCTGGCAAGCTCCCCGTGGCGTATTTGATATGCTGAAAATAGTAACAGTATGTCTTACAATGGAGACGTTACTGGTGCCCACTCGAGCAAATCGATGAACAATGGGACAACAGTGCTACAATAATAAAATTAATAAATAGTCCAGTAAAAGAAAATTTGTGAAAATACTCACAGTGAGATACTAAAGCCATTGCCTGAGGATTTACTGAGCTGTTTGTTGCTGGCTGAAGCCCTCGGTGTTGCTGTAGCTCATTGTACTTACCTGGCTTCTATGCTACTTTGCCGTCGAATTTATTGTGCTCCTGCAGGGCTGTCAGTGTTGTGGAATTTGGAGGTGTCATGTGGCCGTATATGTTCCAGGAGCTCTGGGATCTGTAGAACTGGGACAATTCTCACCCGACCTCTCCTGAGGAGGCCCCAGAGTTTTCAGCCTGCAGCCCGGAGTACCTGGGACCTTCATGAGCTTGGCATATCTTCCGAGATTAGTTGCGTGACTAAGGGGTGAAGAGGGCCATTTGCATGGTGGAGGTTGTGGGATGTGTGATTGGATCAATTTGTCGTTGTTGTTGTTTGTTTGTTTTGGAGGCCATATCCAGTGATTCTCAGGGCTTCCTCCTGGGTCTGTGCTCAGGAATCACTCCTGGCGGTGCTTGGGGGAACACAGATGCATTGCTGAGGATACAACAGGGGTCAGCTTCAGGCAAGCACCTAAACCCCTTTCATTTCTCTGTGACCCTCAGGAACTGCCTTCAACAGAGGATGGATGGGGTAACCCGCATACTTTGTTTAGCTACCTGAGGTCTACAAACTTGAGGTCAAAGCTGAAATGATTAGAAGGATAAAAAACTACAAAGACCTTCTTTTCCTTCGCCAACACTGCACTCAGGCCGCCCTCTTTAATCCTGTTGGAAAATATGTAAAGAATTCGTGTTACAAAGCATGCCAGACTTCCTGTAGTACCCACATCCCCTTTCCATTTGTCTCCGACTGTGGTTGTTTGCTTTCCCAGTCTAAGGGCATTTTTAAGTCCATTAAGGGCGCCTCCGACCACTGAGGTAAGCCAGCGCTGGAGAGTTTGCCTCTCCCGCCCCTCAATGGGCTAAAGTGTAGATTACTGATGCCCTGCATTTACGGATGCTAAAAAATGACTCTGCAGAGGAAATGCATCTAACAGCTTAAGGAAGCAAAAAGCACAGAGGCAAAGGCCACCGAGTCTTAGATTCTGTTTTCCTCATCCTAGTACAGATTCTGACACTGAAAAGCCCAGGGTTCTACAAAACTGAGTAGCTCGGGGAGCACATAAATAATCCCTGATCCACTTACCTCAGGATATCCAGCGGGTTGATTTAAATTACAGTGCTGTTATGACTAATCTCATCAGAGGGCTCCTAGGGCCCTGCTGAAGAAAGAGATCTAAGTACAACACTGATAAATCACTCTCCGGGAGAATTGAGACTGATTAACTAATTAGTGTGGGGCAGGTTTTATTACCTGTCATCCTCCCTATCTAAACAAAGACGCTTATGCTCAGAGCAAGAATATTGAGATAACAGCATATTTCTTAACAGCACGTGATTGTGCAAATTAGATCAATGCAAACAAAGACTAGTTTGGTGATACCACCATTCCCATCCAGGAAGAGGAAAGACAGTGCTCGTACACACACACACACACACACACACACACACACACACACACACACACGGTATCTTCACGGCAGGTGAGGAAAAAAAAGGAGAAGTAAAACTTCAGAAATCTCAACTACAATCTTACTTCTAATTAAGGACATTTTTTAGGGGGGTTAAAGGCTAGTACAGTGGGTAGGGTGTTTGTTTTGCATGGGTCTGAGCTGGATTCGATCCCCAGCATCCCAAAGGAACCCCCCCGCCCATGTACTGCCAGGAGTAATTCCTGAGTGCAGAGCCAGAAACCTCTGAGCATTGTCAAGTGTGACCCAAAACCAAACAAGCAAAAAGGACATTTATATATGTAAATATATCTTCTCTTGTGCCTTTCTATATCCTGGGCTTAAAATTACTTCAACCACATGTACCTGGGACTCCATGCCAGGCTGTTTTCACTCAGGGTACCCCAGAGGAGGGTGGGTGAGAACCCTCCCCACCCCAAGGGACCCAGCCCCGGCAGCAGACCTCCACTACCCAACCACCGGCAAGCTCCAGGCCGCTTTCCAAACTGCGTGGCTGTGGACACATTATAAGACACTTCCTACCCATTTTCCATAATTACCACACCATATTTGATAGAGTTCAGATGGTAGGCAACAAATCATAAAGAGTAATATATATATTATAATATATATTATATATATACATATATCAGAGAGCCCGGCAAGCTACCAAGAATATCCTGCCTGCATGGACAGAGCCTGGGCAAGCTACCCGTGGTGTTTTCAATATGCCAAAAACAGTAACACAGTGACAATAGGTCTCATTCCCCTGACCCTGAAAGAGCCTTCAATCGTTGGGAAAGACGAGTAAGGAGAGGCTGCTAAAATATCAAGACTGGGAGGAATAGAGACATTACTGGTGCCCGCTCGAGTAAATTGATGAACAACAGGTTGATAGTGATACAGTGATTCCACATGTACTAGGTTCTGGTGGTGCAAATTTGAGTAAATAACATAAGCCCCTTGCCTTCACGGGATATAGACAAGAGTGAAGAATCAAAGTGCAAAAATATAATTCTATATCAAAGGTTCACTGCCATTTGGGGGTACTAGGTTCAGAGAAGATGTAAGGCATAATAAGGACAGCTCCCCAAAGGGGAAGACTTAACGTTGGATTAGAGAAATGGATTGCATCTGTGAAAATGACTTGAGCAAGCAGCATCCCTAATATCAAGAGGGGAAATAGAGAACACAGATTGCAAATCTTTTTATTTATTTATTCATTTTATTGAATCACTGAAAAATAGAGACTTACAAAGCTATTCATGTTCCCCATTAAGTTATACAATGTTCCAACATCCATCCCTCCACCAGTGTACATTTCCTACCACCAATGTTCCCAGTTTCCCTTCCACCGTCCCCACCCTTAACCCCCTCCCCAGCCTGTCTCTACTATCTCTATGGCAGGCACTTTCTCCCTTCCTTCCTTCCTTCCTTCCTTCCTTCCTTCCTTCCTTCCTTCCTTCCTTCCTTCCTTCCTTCCTTCCATCTTTCCTTTCTTAATTTCTTTCTTTCTCTTTCTTTCTTTCTTTTTTCCTTTCTTTCTTTCTTTTTCTTTCTTCCTTCTTTTCTTCCTTCCTTCATTCCTTCCTTCTTTCCTTTCTTAATTTCTTTCTCTTTCTTTCTTTTTCTTTCTTTCCTCCTTCTTTTCTTTCTTTCTTCCTTCCTTCCTTTCTTTCTGTTTCTCTTTCCTTCCCCCTCCCCTCTCTCTCCCCCTCCTCCCTTTTGTGCATAATGGTTTGCAACACAGATACTGAGAGGTTACCCTGTTTTCCTTTACCTATTTTCAGCACACAGTTCTTACCCAGAGTGGTCATTTCCAACTATCTTTGTCATAGTGGTACCAGATTGCAAATCTTAATATATGTGACATAAATGATGCAGATTGCAAGGAAGACTACTCATCTCAGCTCTCAGGGGAAAGACAAGGGATGACTCCTTGAGCCAAATCAGGCCTTGACTGATAGTCAAGCTAGAATGATCAAAATGAAAAGTTGGTTCATCATCTCAGAAATGTGCTTCTATTGAGGCCACTATTGAATGCCTATTTACGATCTGTTTTCAATATTAGAACACAAGTCCTTGAGAGCAAAAATCATAGTGGTGTTTCCAAAACTAGACCAGTGTCTGGCATTTCAGAGATGCTAAATAAATAGGTGTTGAGAGAATAAGTAAGAAGTCCAACAAATAACATCAAGGGATTGCAGCTAGAGACATAGTTCAACAGTCTGAGCCCACGTTCTGCATTCAGGAGGCCTAGGTTCAATCCCCAGCACCACAAGGAATTGCCCGGAGCACAGAGAGCCAGAGTAACCCTTGAGGATGCGACTCCAAAACAAAAACAGATAGTAAAAACATCAAGGGTGTTTTTGAGTATCTTTATGCATATGATACCTTGCAGTTTTAGTAAAGATTCTAAAATAACTCGTGTAAACCACTTAGTTCTGGAGACCAGACCATGGTCTGAATCCCTGGAATTAAATATGGCCCCCGAGCACCACTCCTGAGCACAGAGTCAGGAAAAGTCCCTGTACACTAACCATACACACACACACACACACACACACATTTTATGTTTTTAATTTTGAAGAACAGGGGCCAGAGTGATAGTACAGTGGGTAAATGCTTGCCTTGCATGCAGCTGACCAGGGTTTGATCCCAGCACCTTAGAGGACCCCCTAAAGCCCAGCCAGGAATGATCCCCGAGCACAGAACCGGGATTTGTCCCAGAGCACAACAAGGTATGCCCCCCAAAAAAATTGTTTTGAAGAATAAAGCACTCATTTCTAACACTGAGCACTTTAGAGTAATCACTCAATATTATCTATTATTTCCAAATGTATTAACTTTATCCTGATTCCCTTTACAAAAAGGCAGGCACCAATTAAGTACAATTGACCCTTGACTAACAAAATTTAGGGATGCTGATTTCCCCATGGCAAAAAATATATATATATATGTATATGTATATATATATATATACACACACACATACATACACACATATATATCTGCGTATAGGTCTGGAGCAATACAATAGTGTAGTGGGTAAGGCACTTGCCTTATGCAGCCAACCTGGGATCGATCACAGACATCCCATATGATCCCCGAGTACCTCCAGGAGTGATTCCTGTGAAAGAGCACAGTGCCAGGAGTAACCCCTAAGCATCTCTGGGTATAGCCCAAAAGCTAACAAAAAATCTGCATGCAGGGATGGAAAATAGCAGGTACAACAAACTGGAGCATTTGCTTTGCAGGCCGGAGCCCCAGGTTTGATCCCAGCACCACAGAGTTCTCTGAGATGGTCCTCTAGGAGCAAACCTCTCTCCCCAGCACGGAGCCAGGACTTGCCCTGAGAACTGTTGTGTTGTCTATGCCAGCACCCAAAATAATCATGTTTGTTTTCCATAAACTTGTAACACTTGGATTTATTGCAATAGAAAAAAGAGATGGCTATGAAGTTAGAAGAGTCGTGTCTGATGCACTAACATTCACTTTATTCTATTATGATTTAATTCTGCATCTTTTTTAATTACCAGAGGGTTTTTTGGGGAGGCATTGGGGGAGGAGGTCACACCTGGCAATACTCAGTCGTTATTTCTGGCTCTACACTCAGGAATTACTCCTGGCGGTGCTCAGGGGACCATATGGGATTCCAGGGACCAAACATGGGTCGGCCACATGAAAGGTAAATGCCCTACCCACTGTACTGTTGATCCAGTTCCAACACTGCATCTTTTGTTTTAATTGAATCACCATGAGATACAGTTACAAAGATTTCATGTTTGAATTTCGATCATACAATGATCAAACACCCACCCCTTCACCAGTGCACATTTTCCACCACCAAAATCCCTAATATCCGCCCCCCATCCCAACCCTTCCCCTGCCAGTGTGGCAGTCAATTTCCACGATACTCTCTCTCTACTTTGATTACATTCAATATTTCAACACCAGTCCCACCATTATTATTTGGAGTTTACCCACCACACTCAAACCTTTCTAAAAGGCAATGTGAGACAATTTATTTTGTATTGCTTGTTATGAATAGATGTGGTGCAGCCATGAGAGCGACATCCTGGAATTCTAAAATTTCAGATAATTAGGTTATGGGATTCTTTTGTGTGTCTCTGGATCATAGCCACTAAGGCGCTTAAATAGCAGCCAGAGGTAGTTTGTGGGCATCATCTTAGGATCCCATGGGGAGGTGGGGCATGAAAAGGACTGGCCCATCCCCTATCCCGTGAGGTCTGGCGTTTGCCATTACTGCGCCTGCATACCTGGGCTTCTCAATGGGCTCTGGAGGATGGCAGCCACCTGGGACAGCACCTGCTCTTGTCGGAGTAGCCTGGTGAACTCAGCCTGGTGCAAAATCCGGAGGCATCTATGCAGCGAGCTGCTGGGTTCCGAGATTCTTTTGTGTGTCTCTCCCAATACTGCATCTTGATGTGTTTACACTTCTCTCAGCTGTGAATGGCACGATGTATAACGTTTGTGTGCAGACCCACTGATGAGTTTTAACTTGCTGTAACATATTTGTGTATATTTTATGAGAGTTAAGTTCTAAAATAGACGGACCTACATTTATTTTGTGCATTCATGATGTACCAGACACTTCCTTACTTTTTTTTTAAGTAGTTCTAAGCTATGTGACTTCTCTGCAAGGTTTTTCACGTTGTCAGAAATCTGAGAACTTCTTCAGCATATTATATTGAAGAAAAAAATAACTCAAAGTTCCAACCCACATTACTCAAGGATCAATTGTACAGCCGTTGAGTCCTGTTCATTCCTTTATATCTCACTTTAATCCTTTGAAGAAGCCCAAGGTAAGTACGTAGGTGCATTTTTCATTTTACAGATCAGAAGTGGAGCATTGGAGAAGATTCACAATGGACTCAAGGTCATGCAGAGTCTTGAAGAACGAGGCTGTGACCCGATGTCCAACGCCCACTGCCTTACCCACTATATTACACTGCCTCCCAGAGTCAACCGTACTGCTGCTCAAATGACTATATGTGAAAGACAGCTGGCTGTTCTGTTCCCAACATTTTAGATATAAGCTCCCCAAACCAAGAGACTGTCATTTGTTCATCTTTATGAAACTTGTAGCTTTACAACTAAGCTCTGCAAGCCCCCAGGGGTGGGGGTGCATTGACTGAGGAATCCCCTCACAGAAAAGGGGAGCCTTGGAGGCCCCCAAATGACTTTCTTCCGCCCAATTATTTATTTTCAGTTTGAGGTTTCTACGTCAGTGTTTCTCGGTCTCTTTCTGACTGTGGTCCCCTTTCAACCTTATTTATTTCTATGACCCCCCATCTCATGTCGTGATCCTCAAATTGTGGGGTCCACTGGGGCCTATATGGCCCCAGTTAAGGAAAACCTTCCATTTCCATTGCAAAAAAGAACTTTGCTGAGGTCAGAGTGATAGTACCACGGGCAGTCTCAGGCCTTGCAGGAGGCAGTCATGGGTTCAATCACGGGCATCCCGTAGGGTCCTCTAAGCACAGCTAGGAGTGAAGGAGTGATTCCTGAGTGCAGAGCCAGAGCCAGGAGTAACCCCTGAGTATCGCCAAGTGTACTCCCTACCCCCCTGCCCCCGCAAATAAGAACTTTGCTGCCAGAAAAGAATAAAATAAAAATCACATTCTAGAATCTACCACTGAGCATTCTATACTGTATCAAACTAAGAAGCAGAGTATCAACTCTCGGAAAGAACTAGAAAATTTCATACATCGGTCATTTTTGTGTTACTCGTCTAGAAGATGTTAGGGCTAGCTTCCCACATTAAAGGCAGTTGGACCCGTGCAGAATGGAGGCAAGACCCACACTAATATTCGAACGGAGAAAAAAAGGGCGAAAGAGACAGTGCTTGATTTGAGGTTGACCATAGTTTTGAATCTCTGACACTGTGGGTGGTCCCCCCTTCCCCCCCCACCGCCTCCGCAAACTCTGGAACACAGAGTAAGAATAGTACCTGAGCACCGCTGAGTCCACCCCCTAATAAACAAACACAAAAGGAAGGGAAAGAAGAGCAAAAGAAACACACTTGCCCTGGCTTACATAATCACTGTATCACTGTCCTCAGGGATTTGCTCCAGCGGGCACCAGTAACATCTTCATTGTGAGACTTGTTGTTACTGTTTTTGGCATACTGAATACGCCACGGGTAGCTTGCCAGGCTCTGCCGTGTTGGTGGGATACCCTCTCTAGCTTGCCAGGCTCTCTGAGAGGGGCGGAGGAATCGAACCCGGATCGGCTTCGTAGAAGGCAAACTGCCTACACGCTGTGCTATCGCTCCAGCCCTCCATGGCTTACATAATCAGGAGCCCCTAAATCTGAAAAGGCAGGTTCAAATTTAGTGCCACCCTCAGATTCTAGACGAGGAACATGCCCCAGTGTAAAAGAGTGAAGAAAATACTTTCTCCATGGCAACGACCTGAAAACTCGGCTTCACTCTCATCACCAGAGAACGTTTGACATAGAATCTTGATAGGCAGCTTTACCTCAGAGATTCATCAGGAGGCAGAACTGAAGGGTGGAGACATTTAAGAGGAAAGGATGGCAGGGCATGGAGCGACCAAGAGGTGAAAGGGGCTCTGTGGTCAACTCCTTAAAATATGAGTCACGGTCGCATAGAGGGTAACATACTTGACTGTGGTTGCAATTCTTTTTTGAATTTATTTTAAAATGGGACCGGAGTGATAGTACAGTGGGGAGGGTGTTCGCCTGTACACAGCCGACCCAGGTTTGATCACCATCACCCTATATGGTCCCCCAAGCATCACCAGAAGAAATTCCTGAGTGCACAGCCAGGAGTAACGCCTGAGCATCACTGGGTGTGACAAAAGATTCAAAAAATTGTTTTAAAATAAGTTTCTTGGACCAAGGAGTTGCTACAGGGACTGAGGTGCTTGCCTTTTATGTCGTTGACCCTGGTTCAGTCCCCAGCACTGCATATGGTCCCCTAAGCATTGCCAGGATTTAGCCCTGAGCAGAGAGCCAAGAGTAAGCCCTGAGCACAGCAGGGCTGTGGTCGAATATGCAAATAATTTTTTTATGATTATTATCAGTATGGGCTGGAGTGATAGCACAGCAGTTGGGCGTTTGCCTTTCACTCGGCAGACCCGAGTTCGATTCCTCCGCCCCTCTCGGAGAGCCTGGCAAGCTACCGAGAGTATCCCGCCCGCACGGCAGAGCCTGGCAAGCTCCCTGTGGCGTATTTGATATGCCAAAAACAGTAACAATAAGTCTCTCCATGAGAGACGTTACCGGTGCCCGCTCGAACAAATCGATGAGCAACGGGATGACAGGGTTACAGTGTTACAGTGTTATCAGTACATGTTCAATTTGTATGGGTATTTTCTATCCTTATATATCCAGGGTCATGCCAAAGTTTCTAAGGCCAAATGTGGTGGCTGGTGGGAAGAGTTCATTATTATTACTATTATTACTACCATTACTATTATTATTATTGTTTTGTTCTTATTTGTTTCCTTGGGGGCCACACCCAGTGGTACTCAAGGGCTATTCCTGGCTCTGAACTCTGAAATCACTCCTGGTGGAGTTTCAGGGATTACATGGGATGTCGGGGATTGAATTCGGGTCATCCACATGCAAGAGAAGCACCCTGTTCTATCTTTCCAGCCCCTAGTGGAAGCAGTTATAGAAACTTTGCTACAGGAAGGCGTGGAGGAGAGAAATTCACAAAAACTGTCTCAAATTTTACAAACATCAATGCCACAGAGAAGAGTCAATTTACCAAATGCTGAATCACTCTCACATCCAGATCTCATCACACCAAAGCAGGAAGCTGAAAAACAAGCAAATTATTCACCTCTGTCGGAGATGGTAGCTTATCCTCTAAAGGGATGGTGACACTGAACTGATCTGGCCCTAGGAGGTCAGGGGCAGACCTGGTAACCTTATAGATGGGCCCCTCACCTCACACCAAGCAACGTGGCGCGTTGGGGTAAGAAACCTCAACTTCCCAGGAAGGACACCAAATGCCCACTTTTTAAAAAGTTGTGTGACCCAAGAATAGTAGAAATACGTACCAGGAGGCTGACTCCATGGCTTAGAAGCTGGCCTCACATTCTGGGGAGAGGGAAGCCCAGATAGAGAAGGGAACACCAAGTAAAATGTGGATGGAGACCACTCGGGGGAAGGGTGATGCGTGCTGAATGTAGACTAGAGACTGAACACAATGGCCACTCAACACCTTTATTGCAAACCACAACACCTAATTAGAGAGAGAGAACAAAAGGGAATACCCTGTCACAGTGGCAGGGTGGGTCGGGGGAGGTGGGATTGGAGGGGTGGGAGGGATGCTGGGTTTATTTGTGGTGGAGAATGGGCACTGGTGAGGGGATGGGCTCTCGAACTTTGTATGAGGGAAACATGAGCACGAAAATGTATAAATCTGTAACTGTACCCTCACGATGACTCACTAATTAAAAAATAAATAAATTTAAATTAAAAAAAATTAAAAATAAAAAGTTGTGTGAAAATTCATCCATTCATTTAATGTGTTAACGAAGCATTTATCGGATGGTTGGAGGGATCGTTCGGGATGGGAGATGTGAGCTGAAAATAGATAAAGGACCAAACATGATAGCCTCCTGGGATCTGTATTGCAAACCATAATGCCCAAAAGTAGAGAGAAATTATGGGGGAGATTGTCTGCCAGGGAGGCAGGGGGAGGGTTAGAAAGTCGGGGGGGGGGGCGGGATACTGGGGACACTGGTGGTGGAGAATGTGCACTGGTGGAGGGATGGTTGTTCCATCATTGTATGACTGAAACTCAAACGTGAAAGCTTTGTACCTGTAGCTCATGGTGATTCAATTTTTTTAAAAAAAGCATTTATCGAGTATTCTGCAACTGAGATGTTACAGACATGAAGATAAATACTTTGGGGTAAGGGATGAAGGGCCCCATTAGGGAAGACAGTGGGTTGGCACCTCGACAGTCCCTGAAGTCAGGGACTGGGGTTCAAGTCATTGGCAGGTCACTTCCCAGCTTGCACATTGCTCTCACTAC
Organism: Sorex araneus; assembly: GCF_027595985.1. Classification (NCBI taxonomy): domain Eukaryota; kingdom Metazoa; phylum Chordata; class Mammalia; order Eulipotyphla; family Soricidae; genus Sorex; species Sorex araneus. The sequence continues at coordinate 189,822,879 of NC_073303.1, read as the reverse complement.
CCAGCTCAGTTCTCGGGTCTTCTGTCCTACTGTTCAGTTGCTCTCAGCACTGATCCAAAAGTCTGGCAAGAACCATAATGCCCAAAGGCAGAGAGAGGAAGAAGGAAAGTGGGTGGGGTGGGCTAGGGGGGCAGGAGGGACACTGGGGACATGGGTGGTGGGAAATGTACACAGGTGAAGGGATGGGTGTTCGAACATTGTATGACTGAAATGCAATCATGAAAATGTTGTAACTGTATTTCATGGCGATTTAATAAAAAAAAAAATTTAAATTGCATGTGTTTTACACTTGCTTGTTTTGAGTAAGATTAGGGCCCGGAAAGATGAATCAAAGGGGTTGAGCACATGTTTTACATACAAGAAGCCTTGGTTTTAGGGGGAAATATAAATATATTTTTACATGTATATATATATGGCAGAGTCTCTTGCCCGAGTGCCTGGCTGTCTTCCCCGGAGCCCCTCAGAGAGGATGGACTCCAGCTTCCCTCCCCCCCCCTGAGCAGAGCTCCCAGCGGCCAAAGACCACCAGAACCTAGCCACAGCCATGCTCAAGGCCCCTCTCCACATGTTCGGACAAGCCTCACACATGAAGGTACCGGCAGAGGAACCCAGGTGTGTGTAATCCCATCAATGGCCAACATCCAGAGACTTAAAAGCGAGCTCCCAGAAGCGATATCTTATAACCTACTTCACCCTCTGGGAGAAACTAGCAAACTACTGAGAGTTTCCTGCCCACATGGGACAGCCTTGAAAGCTTCCCATGGTGTATCCATATGCCAAAGCCAGTAACAAGCTGGGTCTCATTCCCCTGACCCTGAAAGAGCCTCCAATGCGGCATCTTTGGGAAGGCCGGGAAGAGAGAGGCTTCTAAAATCTCAGGGATAGGACAAATGGAGAGGTTACTGAGCCTGCTCGAGAAATCGACGATTAATGGGATTTCGTGATTCATGATTCATGATATGTATAAGCGAGATATATATATATACATATATATATATGTATGTATAAGCACACAAAGCTCAACCCTTAACAACCCTATAGTAATCTCTTATAGAAGGCCTAATGGCCCCTGGGTGAAATACAACAATCTTCACACACTCTGCTCTAAGGAAAGATTTTTGGAGCATTTTCAGTGGTTTATTCATAACAAATAATAGAAAATAAATTATTTTGGTTCAATTTTGGGACAGGGGTTGGCGTTCGGGATGGAAACATCCAAAATATGGTGGTGGGAAGGTGTCATGGTGGTGGGACTGGTGTTCAAATCTTAAATGCAATCAAATATTGTGTACTACTTTGTAAAATTAAATATTAAATTTTAAAAAATAATTTAAAAAAGAACCCTGGGTCGGATCCCAGAACCACAAGACCATGACCCCACCCCAGCACCACAAGATGTGGTCTCTTCCCCACCATCCCCCAAAAAAATCAATTTGAGATTTTATTCTTTACTATTTATTTACCCTTCTCTTCTTTCTGTTGATATTATTGGATGTCCAGAAGTCTCTCTCTCTCTCTCTCTCTCTCTCTCTCTCTCACACACACACACACACACACACACACACACACACACACACACACACATTGAGTTGTAGTGTTTGTCAGTGGTCACACATCAGGTTCTAACGCTCTTACAGTCCTATAGACCTTCCCAGGGCCCCCTGCTCGCACACCTGTTCATCAAGGGTTGCACTCGATTACCGCTGGAGTGCTGATACGGATTCAGGCTCGAATCTGATGCCGTTCACACGCCTGACTGCAGCTCAGTCATCTTCTTTGTGGCGGTGCTCACATGAGGCTGCACCTTTCACTCCAGTGCTCTCTAGAACCTCCTCCTGGCTCTTGTGCAGTTGGAAATCACTTGGGGGGCCAAGAGCAGCACCAGGAACTGCTCAGCCTCCCCTCCTTGTTTCCTAGCACACACAGAACATGCTGTTCCCTAACGATCACATTACTCTCTCCCCTCTCTAGCTTCAGAAATTCTGTTTCTCCTGTAGTTAGCAGCTGCTACAAAACACATAGTAAAATTGGAATCAACTGCCTCCACACCTCTCTGAACAACACACGGTGGTCTCTGCTAGCTGTTATGCCTTGGCGTAAAACAACACGACACCCGGAGTAACACCAAAATAATTGGCTGACATATCCCGCATGTTTTCTTTCTAACAAGTCTCCAGTGTGTGTTAGGGCATCTTTTGCCACATTGTCCAATTGCATCCTGACTCTGGGGCTTTCGGGGGGGCTCGAAATTGAATTCCGCTTCAATTAAGCCAGTTCCGTTTCCTTTGTCACATCAAAGTGTGAAGGAAACTTCCTGGAGGGGAAATTTCCAAAATAACCTCACTGTGCATCACTTCAGTCAAAAGCAAGAGAGCGTCTCTCCAGAAGCAACTGTAATAAGCAGTGGCCTCTGGACATCCTGGCAGGATGTCATCTTCAGATGGCACCTACCCCTGCTCACATGCAGTTCATTATTTCTCAGTCTCCACTGGGGGCGGAATTGAATTTCAAGGGATCGCTGGACAAGTAATGTGGGCAGGGAATAAAATAAGGGGGTCCCAAGGCACAGGTTCTCCCGGGAGGCGTTAACCTACTAATGACCCTTGAAGCGAGAATCAAAGAAGCAGGCACTTGATGGAGTTGCCACACTCAGCTGCATGCCCCGGGTACCTCCCCATTTGGTTGTACCTCTTGCAAAAGGGAACCATTGTCCAACTGCCTTACGCGGCTTACTTATTGGCCGGATCCAGCAAGTTAACTCCAAAGGGAAACTGAGTAATATTCCTGGGAGGCAAATCCGGGATCACGAGAGAAGAAAATGCAGAAATGGGAAGTGAAGAACTCCAGTGATTTCTCCCCATCTCTCTGGGCGGCTCACCTCTGCCTCCTTCTCCCTGTTTGCTCCACTCCGTCCTCCCTTTCTTCGCTCCAGTCCTGTGCTAGGCAAAGGATAGTTATCATCAGAGTCATGGAGCATTAGCTTCAGGCTCCCTTCTTTTCAGAAACCCTACCAAAGAAGTACTCCATTCCACACTCATTGTGTGAGGTGTTTGTTTTTTTTTCCCCTGAAGAAACCCGAACATAGTATATGCTTCAGAAATCAGGATCCTTTCCTGTCTGGGAGGCAATAGGAGAATTTAGACTTTTAATGCTAATCATGGTGTTTTGTTTTATAATGATTACCTTTTCTTTCTTCTTTTAGGAGTGGAAGGGGGGGGGGACAATAGCTACCAGTACTTAGGGCTTACTCAGGGTTCTGCGCTCAGGGACCAGTCCTGGAGGTACTTGGGGGACCATACGGTGCTGGGAATTGACCCCGGGGTTGACTGCATGAAAAACACTTCCCTTAACTCCCATGCTATCTCTCCTGGACCTGAGCATCTTGGGAGGACATTCTGGGATTCCAGAGTGAGACGATGGCCACAGGAATTCATTCCATGGCTATGTCATGCCACCCAGACTCAGCTGCCCCATGGGGAGTCCCTGTTTTCTGGTGTTAACCTGTCCAGAACCTGCCTGGGCAGGGTTATATTTTCTTCACCATGTGGGGCTGAGAATAGGTTTTGTGACGCAGGATTGTGATCAAGACTACAGGAGTCACAAACAGGGTGTGTAACAGGCAGGCCTGTAGGTGGGAGGCGTATTACAGAAAGATCACTGTCACTGTCACTGTCATCCCATTGCTCATCAATTTGTTCAAGCAGGCACCAGTAACGTCTCTATTACACTCAGCCCTGAGATTTTAGCAGCCTCTCCTTACTTGTCTTTCCCAACGATTAAAATAAATAAATAAATAAAATTACACAAAAAATTTTTCCCAAAAAAAGGGAAGAAACAGTACAATTCCCATGCTCAGATTTAGCACAGGGGGGATGAAAGGGGAAATCAGACACTGTTTGATATTTACATGCTCTCCCACTCCATCAGGGCCAGAGAGGTTCAGAGAGACATATTTTCTAAACATTTCCGGGACACTCTGGGCAATGGCATCCCCCTTATGATGAGAACTCGAGGACGCCTAGCTGATCCTCAAGATATATTTCCTCCCTGTGGCAAACAGAAGCATTCCCCCCGTTTAGAGACCTGATTCCTCAGACCTAGGAATATGCTAGGTAAGTGGCAGGGAAGAATATGGTTGCCTTAAAATAAAGAGATAAGAGAGAGAAACAGAGACAAAGACAGAAAGAAAAGAAAAAGCCCTGCCATAGAGGCAGGCTGGGGGGTGGGGGAGTGATGGGAGGGAACCTGGGGACACTGGGGCTAGGATATGTACACTGGTGGAGGGACGGGTGTTGAAATACTGTGTGACTGAAATCTAATCATGAACTGCTTTGTAAGGGTCTATCTCACTCAATAAAAAAATTCTTTAAAAATAAAGAGATTGGGGCTGGAGCAATAGCACAGCGGGTAGGGCGTTTGCCTTGCACACGGCCGACCTGGGTTCGATTCCCAGCATCCTATATGGTCTCCTGAGCACCACCAGGAGTAATTCCTGAGTGCAGAGCCAGGAGTAACCCCTGTGCATCACCGGATGTGACACAAAAAGCAAAAAATAATAATAATAATAAAATAATAAAATAAAATAAAAATAAAGAGATTATCCTGGATTGCTCAAGAGGACCCAGTATAATCCCACGAGTCTCTGAAAGTAGGAGATGAGGCAGAAGAGGTAGTACAGTGGGAAAGGTGCTTTCCTTGCGTGCACCTGCCCTGGATGTGGTTCCTCCAACACCCCTTAGGGTCCCCCAAACCCATCAGAATTGATCTCTGAACACAGAGCCAGGGGTTAACCCTGAGCACTGCCAGATGTGGCTAAAACACCCCAACACACACACACACACACACACACACTCACACACACACATTAGACAGAAGTCAGTGAAAGAATGCCATGATGTTGGACTTAACCCTGAAAAGCATAAACTTGGTAGAACGAGATTATGACTTCGGTGGATCCAGGCTTCCAGCAAAACCTGGGATCTCCCTGGGAAAATTAAAATCCCCTCAGGTTTTATTTATCCTGAAATACTTTGATCGTGGAAATGTTATGACAAGACTCCGATTAGCTTCCGGTTCTTATGGTCACTGTGTAAGACTCGTACATCCAGCCCCAGATGTCCTCAGTGCCATAGCTCTTTACTTTACAGCTCATGTCGGTAGCGTACAGCTATGGGTAGTTTTCTTTTTCTTTTTTTTCTTTTTTTGGGTCACACCCGGCGATGCTCAGGAATTACTCCTGGCAGTGCTCGGGGGACCATATGGGATGCTGGGAATCGAACCCGGGTCGGCCACGTGCAAGGCAAACGCCCTATCCATTGTGCTATCACTCCAGCCCCCTATGGGTAGTTTTCTTTTATATATCATCTCTGCCATCTGACTCTTCAATATCAGCAGCAGAAGTCAGAAATCTCTACATCCTAGCCAACAGCTCGAAGCATTTCACCTTCTTTTCCTCCCCATCAGATTTACGACCCCTGTTTTTGTCCTCCTCACCTGGCTGCTTACAGTTTCTCTTAGCTGTCATTGTTTTTTACGTTGACACTGTGTCATCTGTCTAGTCTGTATTCTCTATCTATCTATTCATTGCATTAGCTGCCTGTTCACTTATACAGTCACACACACACACGCACACACGCACTCATGCACGTGCGTGTCCTCACCCTTAGCTGTTTCTGCTATTTGGCTATGCCCTACACAAACAAATTGCTTGTTTTTTTTTTTAATGACCAATTGGGTTATACATGCCATATCTTTCTCTCTTTCCAAATTGGGAAAATAAAAACTTTGGAGGAAGAGGTCATGAGCCAAGGATTTCAGGCAATTTCTAGAACAGTGCGTTTTTAACCCTTTTACACATGTCTGCGCCCGTTGGTAGACTAACAGTGGAAAACTGCTGCTCGGGAAGCTGGAGCAAGCAAGAAAATATTCTCCTCTGGGTCCCTCCGGAAAGAAGATAGTCACTATCAGTACCCTCATATGAACCTACTGAGACGCACCTCAGACTCCTCCCTCCAGAATTTTAACTCACTACATTGTGCAAAAATGTCTATAACAGCAGAAGGAAATTTACATACTCCCCATGTCCTGCTTTTTTTTTCTTTTTGGGTCACATCTGGCTATGCACAGGGGTTACTCCTGGCTCTGCACTCAGGAATTACTCCTGGCGGTACTCAGGGGACCATATGGGAATCGAACCTGGGTTGGCCTCCTGCAAGGAAAACGCCCCACCCTGCCCCACTGTGCTATCACTCCAGTCCCCCATGTCCTGCTTTTTAAATTGTTTTACTCTCCAGAGTTTAAGCAACAAGATCCCTGAGGGCAGACAGGCTGGGAGCCTGGATCCTCTCAGTACCTTAATCTCTGAGACATCGCTCTGCTTACATCAAGTCTCGAGGAAACAGAGAGAGTGTCCATTTCCCTCAGTAGAGAACACGCATAAATGAGCATGTAGAAAGCATAACTTTTGTTTCTCACCCATTTTGTCTGCTTCCGAAATATGTCTACATTGAAATTTCTGAACACTGATATAAGGTAGAAAGACTGATGCTACAAAATTCTACTTTACAAAATTCTATTCGGCAAATGTATTTGAAATTAACAGACTAGTCTATGTGGAACAGCTGTTATGGTTAAAATGATTAGCCCTAGTCAACTCCAAAACATCCAGGTCCCTAGGGACAGAAATTTAGCTCAGGAAAGAACTCTGTCTGCTCTGACATCATGGTGCCTAAAGAAAATAATAGCACAGATGCATAATAATAAAAGAAGTCTCAAATATTATAAAACAGAATAAATAGATAATGCCTAACTCTTGAAGCCAAATCATTTGGCTTTTGGCTTATTTTTAAAGACTTTGACACTCATAATTCCATTAGTAATGGAAATTATGCAAACACAAAAGACTAAGTTCTGGAAATTTTCTTAAAATATCCCATACACCATGATGGCCAGAGGAACCAGTTGGGATGGGAGATGCATGCCAAAAGTAGATAATGGATCAAACATGATGACCTCTCAGTGTCTGTGTTGCAAACCATAGTTCCCAAAAGTAGAGAGAGAGTATGGGGAATATTGTCTGCCATGGAGGCAGCGGGAGGGTGGGAAAGGGGGGTATACCCAGGATATCGGTGGTGGGGAATGTACACTGGTGGAGGAATGGGTGTTTGATCATTGTGAGATTGTAACCCAAACATGAAAGTTTGTAACTATCTCACAGTGATTCAATAAAATTTTAATAAAAGAAGAAGAAAACAAAAACAAAACAAAAAATCTAAAAAATAAAAAAAAATTAAATAATAAAGTATCCCATACACCTTCTGAAGAATGCCAGATCTCTTGTGGGTCATCAGGAAAATGCTTCTATAGTCTCAGTCCTGTAGAAAGGGAAGCCTGAGTGATGAAGATTTCAATTAGGGATGTGTTACTCCTTGATTAGTGCTCAGGGAAACATGCATTGGCAAGAATAGAGTCCAGACCTCTTGCATGCAGGCCAGGTGCTCAGCCCTAGGAACTATCTCTCCACTCTTGCACTGTGATTCTTACCCCACCACCTGTTCTAGGTAATGGGGATAAAGCGATGAATGAAATAGTCAAAGCTCCTAAGCTATGGAGTTTTAGTCTGTTTGGGAGGTCACACATGACAAATTTCTAAGCAGTCAACACATCAAGTCTGGAGGAAGCAAGGGGTGAGAGGGGAAGAATGAACTGACATGAGTGGATCAAGAGTGAGACTGGGCTCAATACGTGAGCTCAACTCACCACCATTATGAGGTATCACAATTTTTACAGATTTTCTTTTCATGTACTATTTTTTTATTATTCCATTTGCCATTTTGTTGTAACAAGCAATATGAAATGTTCTGTGCCTGCTAAGAGGGCAGGCTTGGCAGGTGAGTAGGAAACTGGGGACACGGATGAAGGGATGGTCACACTGGTGTTGGAACTAGGATTTTGGAACCTTGAGTGCCTGAAACAACTGTATTAGGAACATCTTGGTAAAGCACGCTGTTTGATTAAAAAAAAAAAGTGAGAGGCATATCCTTGCTTGTTGGATATTAACCCTAAGTGCTTTAGGCTTCATCAGTTAATTGCCCCCTTTCTTCCTCCCTGAGAAGTTTAACATGCCCTTGCTAGCATCCCTAACTTAGTTAAGGTTTATCTTTAACCTTTCCCTTGTATTTTCCCTCTCATTGTCACAGTTCCCCAAGTTAGTCTTGATTACTTGTAAGCCAAAACTTTCTGGTATTTCTGAACTTGTATTTGTACTGCTTTGGATTTGAAGTGCTGAATATTTGTACCTTCCTTTGTATTTCCCTATAGCCTTTTTATATTTTACTATAGAGCAATGTTCTTTGGTTAAACACAGAAAGACCATTAATCCTATACTCCTAATATTTGGGAGTTGATTGACGCTGAAATATATCTACTCCTGGGCATAATTACTTGGTCATAACTACTTGACTCAGGCTTCAGTTTCTGTAGTTCCTAACACCGCAAAAGGGAGGTCCTGCCCTGGGACAGGGATGGACCTGGAGTGAGTGGCAAAACTACCTGGCATCGAAATAGGACATTCTAGAAGGCATAAATGCATGGTCTTGATGCAAACTGTTACAACCTAAGAGACAGGACCCCCATGGGGAAGGACTAGCTGAACTGGCCTGAGGACTTAGTCTGGGATTTACGGTAACAGCCTTGCTTGCTCTCAGCCCAGAGAACTAAGTGTTGGGATCTTTGTCTCTTACTGTGTTCATCCAAACAACTGCAAGTAATTGATAACTTATATAATTAGAGGGAAAGATAAAAGCAATGTAGATGTCCCTGGGAGACAGAGTGTCTTCTTGAGTTGGAAATTCTCCCCAAGAGAATTTCCTCTGCCAAATGATTATCTACGGAAATGACCAATCACACCTGTTTTTCCCTCAACCCCCTTCAGATGCTCTATAAGTATGCTAGCAACTCTGCATTAAACGGGCTATTTTCACAGACTGTGGTCCCCAGCTTCCCTGTCTCCCTGTCTCTCTGTGTCTCTGTTGAGGATCCCTGGGGAGGTGGGGAGGCGGGGAGGTGGCTCAGGGCCACCGAACACACACACGTGTCCAACATCAGCAGCAGCCCCCTCGGCTTACTTTGTGAATTTACACTTGCTGATGTCTAGGGCTGTGGAGGTAAGTCCTTACTGGTAGGGTATTTGAGGAGAAAGCTAAGGCACACAAGGGACAGAGCCAGGAGATGATGGGTCAGAGGAAGTTGCTAACTTCCACTAACTCAGAGATCCTGAGGGTCTCTGAACCCCAGGGGGTTGATGTTGGAATACTAAGGACATCTAGGTAGCTGAGGGAGAGAGAGGAAGTAGAGAAGAGGCAGGAAAGCTCAAAGAAGCAAGACAAACACCATAGTTTGACAGTAACAGTGACTTTGGGTTTGTTTTTTTCTTTCAGTTCACTCTAGATGCCTTTGTAGACATGACCTGACTTACGGTTTAAGTCTGTTTTCCTGGCTACCATGTAGAGAAGGAACTAGAGGAAAGGGAGTTTATTCATCCTGGTCCAAGCAGGAAACAGAAACTATCCAAGGTACTGCAGTATTTCAAATCTGTTTGAAGCAAGAAAGAAAGCCTTCCTCCTTTCTCTGACACTTCACACTCTCTCCAGTGCTCCCCAGTCAGAGCCAGCAGGAAACAGAGGCCTGAGGAGAAGAGCAGCTTATGCAAAGCAGCGTCCGTCACTTACGGATAAAATAAAGTGCAATTCAGAGAGAAATCCAGTAATAGGGGGTGGAATAAATAAGGATGATTTTTTTTTTCATGAGAACACTACGGGCCTTGTTTCTTTCATTTAAGGGGTCAGGGCACATGTCTGGGAGATGCTCTGTGTTTCCACAATTTAGCAACACCTGCAGAGCACTTAGAAGTGAATGGGAAGGAGTCAGCAACCAGAGACCTTGAACGATGATCCCGACCTTTCATTGAGCAAAAAATTGTTAAATGGTCTCCCTTACCCACAAAGAGTCTAGGAAAAGTGAATACTAGTATTTCTGCTTCTCTAGTTGATGCTGGCAAAGGAGAGGACATGATAAATCAGTGGTGAGTTGGAGAGTGATAACCACCATATGATCTGAGTGGAATTTTGAAATGCTATCGAAAAGCAGTGTTACGCATTCACATGCACAAGTTTACTGAAAGATGTTTCTTGCATAAAAAAAAAAAAAACTTTTTTTTTGGCTTTTTTGGGTCACACCTGGTGATGCTCAGGGATTACTCCTGGCTATGCACTCAGGAATTACTCCTGGCAATGCTTGGGAGACCATATGGGATGCCAGGGATCGAACCCAGGTCAGCAGCATGCAAGGCAAATGCCCTACTTGCTATACTATTGTTCCAGCTGCCCAAAGAAGCTTCTTCCTGGTCCTGTTCAATGCAGTAAACTACCAGCCACACCGGCTTATGACCCTGGAAATATCATTTACCCGCATTCAGGAGCACTAGACATGCTAGGCACGCTAGCAATACATGAGATTCCAAATCTGTTTTTTGCTTTGTTTTTGTTTGGGTACCACACCCAGCAGGGCTCAGAGACTACTCCTGGCTTTGTGCTCAGGAGTGAACGCTGGCTGTGTTCAGGGAATCATAGGCAGTGCTGGGAACTGAACTGGTCAACAACACACAAGGCAATGGCCTTATCTCTTATGCTATCTCTCCACCCCACTGGATTCCAAATCTGCAACATTAAAAAAAAGAAGAAGAAGAAGAAGAAGAAGAAGAAGAAGAAGAAGAAGAAGAAGAAGAAGAAGAAGAAGAAGAAGAAGAAGAAGAAGAAGAAGAAGAAGAAGAAGAAGAAGAAGAAGAAGAAGAAGAAGAAGAAGAAGAAGAAGAAGAAGAAGAAGAAGAAGAAGAAGAAGAAGAATTTAAAATAGCTTGTCAGTAATTTTTATGTTGATTCTTTATTTAAATGACATTTGGGACATATAATAAAGATTTCATGTTTCTTTTTACTTTTATGTGATGACTAAAGATGTTGAAATCCCTTGTGTGCTCACATTGTATTTGAGGGGGAGAATGCTGTGCTAGTTTATTAAATAATGCTTCTCTTCTTCACGTAAAGCCCTAATTTCCTGCCTCTAAACCAACTTTGTCTCTCCTGAAAATGCTGGTTGTCATGGTTTTCTCAATCTGAGATCTTACCAGAAGTAAATCTTGCATCATCTGTGTGGGTTTGATAGGTCAAAAGGTATCTTGGGGAGATGTTTTTTTAAAATCCTTTTCACAAGAAGTTAACCAAAGCCATTTTATATATTTCATGCTGACACAGATAAGAATCATCATCAAAATGATTTATATAAGATAAATACTCAAGTGAGGAATCAAATGATCCAATATCAGTAACATCCTGAGGCGATGAAAAAAAGATGATTTGAATAACTGATGCAACATGATCCTTTCCTGAACACTTAACATTTTATTCATTAGGTGCAAGGAAGCATAAAATTCTCATTTGCTACATATTACCCTGGGATTTTATATTAATTTTTTTCAGGGATAGAGTCATAGTACAGCGGGTAGGGTGTTCGCTTTACATGCGCCTAACCCAGATTCGACCCTCAGCAACCTCAGATGGTTCCCAGCATCCAGCCAGGAGTGATTCCTGAGCACAAAGTCAGGAATAAGCCCTGAGCACAGCCAGTGTGACCCAAACACACACACACACACACACAAAATTTAATTTAATTTTAAAAAATTTTAGTAACTGAAAAATTGAATGAATTAAAACAGAAAATCATAGCCCATGTAGAAAGGGAAGAGCAATGCCTGCCCCTCAAAGATTGCTCTTCTCTACACCCCAGAACTGTACGATATTATCTGCAATGGCAACTCAACTTGGCAGGAATGATAACATCAATGACTTTAAATGTAGAAAAAATTTTTAGATTATTATGGCATTCCTTATGGGCCGGAACGACAGCACAGAAGGTAGGGCGTTTGTCTTGCATGCAGCTGACCCAAGTTCGATTTTTCCGTCCCTCTCAGAGAGCCTGGCAAGCTACCCATGGCATATTCGATATGCCAAAAACAATAACAACAAATCTCACAATGGAGACATTACTGGTGCCCACTCGAGCAAATGGATGAATGATGGGACAACAGTGCTACAGTGTTATTACGGCATTCCCATTCTGATCCTATAGGTCTTTAGAGCAGAGAACCCTTTCCAGTTGGACCCAGAAAACAAGGTGACTATGGAAAAGGACAAAATTGAAGTCATAATGGTGGCTTAAAAGATAAATAAATAAATAAATAAAAAAGATAGAGGGTGGAGGCTGGAGCGATAGCACAGCTGGTAGGGAGTTTGCCTTGCACTTGACCAACCTGGGTTCCATCCCTGGCATCCTATATGGTCCCCCAGCACCACCAAGAGTGATTCCTGAGTGTACAGCCAGGAGTAACCCCTGAGCATCACCGAGTGTGACACCCAAAAATAAATAAATAAATAAATAAATGAATAAATAAATAAATAAATAAATAAATAAAATAAAGGGTGAAGGAGCCCTGGACTGGGTGTAGCTCTCGAATGTGGAAAGCATCAAGGAAGTAGATTTCTCCTGAAAGCCCCTAGCACTGTAGCAATGTCATCCCATTGTTCATCTATTTGCTCAAGCAGGCACCAGTAATGTCTCCATTGTGAGACTTATTGTTACTGTTTTTGGCATGTCAAATATGCCATAGGTAGCTTGCCAGGCTCTGCTGTGTGGGCAGGATATTGTTGGTAGCTTGCCAGGCTCTCTGAGACGGACAGAGGAATCGAACCCGGGTCAGCCACGTGCAAGGCTATCGCTCCAATCCCTAGAAAGGCAGATAAATTACTGACACCTCAATGCCAGCCTAGAATAACACACATCACGCACAACCTACAGAACTGTGATATAATTCATGTGTGTTATTTCAGGGCAGTGAGTTTGTGGTGATTTGTTCCAGCAGTAATAGAAAACAAATATAGGGGCTGGAGCGATAGCATAGCGGGTAGGGCGTTTGCCTTGCACGCGGCCGACCCCAGTTCTAATCCCAGCATCCCATATGGTCCCCTGAGCACCACCAGGGGTAATTCCTGAGTGAAGAGCCAGGAGTAACCCCTGTGCATCGCCGGGTGTGACCCAAAAACCAAAAAAAAAAAAAAAAGAAAACAAATATATAGCCCCAAGAGATGTGCATTAGAACAACAGTGAAAACACTGAATATTTTTAGAATGAATATTGTTACCCACAAATCATTTTACCATCACAAATTTCTTACCAGCCTCCAGATCGGTTATTAGGAAGCTAGAAGTAATAACACCACCAGCCTACGAGAAATGATTCTATGTGATGGTCTCCTTTGTCCGTTATCCCATCCTCCCACGACATACAAAGGCAAGAAAATCTTATTAATATTTCCCAGAAGATGAAAAGCAAATTTCCTCCTCTCACTGTTCCCGCTTTTCAAATAATAAGGAGCACTATCACCAGAGAAAGAAGAATCTTTTGATTTTCTTGTTTGGCTCTTATTTTCACTAGCTGGTAGATTGGTTTCCTCCCCCTTTACAGTTCGTCCTGCTTTCTTATTTCTCCATTGCAACCTTCATTTTATCCAGCCCTCCCACTGCACTGTACTTATACTACCCTGCCTCGTTCCACATCTTTCCTTTCTCTTGGGAAATATGTTCCTATTGGAGAATTTTACTGGCAGCAGTAGAAAAGAACAACAAAATTCAATACATTTTGGACATTTTGGTATTTTTGACTAGAGGAAGGTAAACAAGGCCATAAAGGAAGAAATACCAAATACTCCATGAGCAAAAATTTATTTGAAAGTTCAGCACAACACTGGTCAAATGAATTATAAGAATAATTTGCTCTTGGGCACTAAGTGAGAGCAGAGCAGGTAAGGTGTTTGTCTTGTGTGCAGCTGACCCAAGGTAGATCCCCAGCACTCATATGGTCCCCGGAGCTCTACCAGGAGTGGCCCCTGAGTGCAGAGCCAGAAGTAAACTCTGAGCAATGCTGGATGTGAACCCCAAACCAAAACAACAACAACAACAATAATAATAATTTGCCTGTCCAGGCAGATGACCCAAAGAGCTGAGGCAAATATTTTGCCTGCAGGAGCTCCAGGCTCCGTCCCTGACAAGCTTATACTCCATGCATCACCAGAAGTGACCCTGCAATACAAAAGGATAATTTGGGGCCAGAGAGCTAGTTGTATGACAGGGAAGAGACTTGCATTACACAGGGACTTCCCTCACACAGAGCCACTTTTGGTCCCCCAAGTACCACCAGGAGTGATCCCTGAGCATAGAGTCCAGAATAAGTCCTAATCACAGCTGGGTGCATCCCAACTACAAAAGCAAAAAAAAATCATCATCATCATCATCATCATCATCATCATCATCATCATCATCATCATCCCGTCGATCATTGAATATCTCGAGTGGTCTCAGTAACGTCTCCATTCATCCTAGCCCTGAGATTTTAGAAGCCTCTCTTTACTCGTCCTTCCCAATGATGCTGCATTAGAGGCTCTTTCAGGGTCAGGGGAATGAGACCCAGTATTGTTACTGGTTTTGGCATATGACTACACCATGGGGAGTTTGTGAGGCTCTCCCATGTGGGCAGGAAACTCTAGCTTGGTATCTTGCCAGGATCTCCCAGAGAGAGACGTAAGCTATAAGATGTCTTCCAGGAGGTTGGTTTTAAGTCTCTGGATGTTGGCCGTCGGTGGAATTACACGGCACTGGGGGCAGTCCCTGGGTGTGACCGCCTAGCTACTGGAAAATGGGACATCTGGGCGGAAGAGGCCCAGTCCCGATCGAAGCTGGATTTGAGGTCTCAGCTCCAGGTCCCACACACCTGGATTCCTCTGCCGGTTCCTTTATGCGTGAGGCTAGTCTGAACGTGTGAAGAGGGGCCTTGAGCATGGCTATGACTAGGCTCTGGAGGTCTTTGGCCGCAGGAGCTCTGCTCGGGGCAGGGAGGGAAGCTGGAGCCCACCCCCTCCGAGGGGTCCCCGGGGAAGACAGCCAGGCGCTGGGGCAGGAGACTCTGCGCGGGCAAGAGAGAGAGACAATTTGCCACAGAAGCAACCAGCCAGCCCTGATCCTAAAGCTGATCTAGCATTCCCAGTTCTATGCAGTGAGCCTTGAACCGTGCGGATGCAGCGTTACCTGGTCCACCCCTGCGATGTTGGGGAGCTTCGAGGTCATATCCGGCAGCTTCGGGGGAACACGTGTTGCCGGGGATTACACCGGGGTTGGCTGCGTGCAAGCAAGACTTAACCCTTGGACTATTTCTCCAGCCCCTGATTCTCTCCTCTACCAACCCGTTTGGGCTGCCTGTGCCCCCGTGGCCGTCCCTGTGACTTCCCTAAGTTCCAGACATCTGCAGCCCGCCACCTTCGCTCACGTTCTCCGTCCCTTGGGAGGACAGCCTTGTCATTTGTCAGGAAGAGCAATTTCACTCCATTTGTTACTTCCTCCTTGCTCCAGACGCCAGTTCTAAGCCTTTTTGTTTTACAGCCAAAGTGCCCCGTAAGAGATTTTTTTTTTTAGAGATTTTTTTTTTCTTCCTCAACAAAAACCTAAAATTTTCCATGAGCTGAGTCTACTCTTCCCACATTATCAAACTCTGGTTATTAAAAAAAAAAATTGAGGTTTTACTTTAAGAACTATATTTTTTCCCACTGCAATAGAGGGTGGGTTTCTCCATCTATTTCTGTTGTGGAAGGCCACAGATCGCTGCATTAACGTGGGATGCTGGTTTTTATCAAGAGGCTATAGCAGCGCTTGAAACGTGGCCCGGGCTCTCCAGGGGGGGCACAAAAGTGCTTTTAAGGAGAAAGCGTTGGCTTAGATGCTAATTGCATGTTAAGTCCTGGGACGAGCCCAAATGGGATACTCAAGATGCAATTTTCCTCTATACTAACACACAGGAATGGAAATGGAAACTTCTAAGTGGATCCTGAACTTCCTAGTTTCCTTTTATGTTTAGGTCTCTTTTTCTTAAAACATATTTCAGAAACCACAATATTGAAATAACCGGTGCTTTAAAAAAAAAAAAAAGTAAGTACCAGGGGACTGGAGAGATAGAATAGTGGGGAGGGAGCTTGCCTTGCAACCACTGGCTTAGGTCCAACCCCAGCACTCCGTACCGTCCTTTGAACCGGCCAAGAGTGATCCCTGAGCACTAGAGCCAGGACTAAGCCCAGAGCACTGCAGGGTATAGAACCCACCCTCTCCCCAAAAAATGTGGTAGATTTTAAGGCCAGGGAGATTGTTCATTATTTTGAAAATATATTTTGTATATGGGGGGCTGGAGCGATAGCACAGCGGTAGGGCGTTCACCTTTCACGCAGCTGACCCATGTTCGATTCCTCCGCCCCTCTTGGAGAGCCTGGCAAGCTACAGAGAGTATCGCGCCTGCTCGGCAGAGCCTGGCAAGCTACCCATGGGTATTGGATGTGCCAAAAACAGTAACATATAAGTCACACAATGAGAGACATTACTGGTGCCCGATGGAACAAATTGATGAGCAAGGGGATGACAGTGACAGTGACAGTGATTTTGTATATGGGAAGCCTGGGTTCAATTCCTGACACCACGTAGCTCCTGAGCACTGCCTGGAACAACTTCCAAGTGCTGAATCAGAAGTAGACCCCAAGTACCTCCAGGTGTGGCCCAAAACTAAACAAAATGTAGGTTCCAGGTCGAGAGAGTAACTCAAAGGGCCAGTGTGGATGTGAGAAACCTGGATTTAGTCTCCAGCACCACACAGTCCTTAGTAGAAATTCTGGAGCACGATGTTAGGAGTAGCCCCAGAGAACTGACAGGTTATGATCCAGATACCCCTTTCCACAAAAAGTAAATTTTAAAGATAGGTTCCTGCCTGCAAGAGCCTTTCTGACCAAGTGATTAAGACCCTTCAATGTGTATGGGGAAGGGGAGACACACCCAGTGTAACTTGTATGGTCATTCGGGCTTATGAACTCTCTAGTGGGGCTGTAGCAATGACGGTACAACAGGTAGGGTGTTTGCCTTGCATGTGGCCAACCCAGGTTCGATCTCCAGCATCCCACATGGTCCCCAAGCACTGCCAGGAGTAATTTCTGAGTGCAGAGTCAGGAGCAACCCTCGAACATTGCTGGATGTGACCCAAAAAGCAAAAACAAAAACAAAAAATTCTAGAGCACAGTACAGTGATTTAAACCATTGGGCACTCAATATCAATATACATGCCGTCATCCTGTATCCATTGTTCTCCATAAAAAAAAGGATCAGTCCTTCTCTGCTGCCCACCTTACAGTCTTCAGTGTGTGTATGCACACACACACTTCTTCTCTTCTCTAAATAAAGCTATTTTGGGGGCTGGAGCGATAGGACAGCGGGTAGGGGATTTGCCTTGTACGTGGCCAAGCTGGGTTTGATTCTCAGCATCCCATATGGTCCCCCGAGCACCACCAGGAGTAATTCCTGAGTACAGAGGCAGAAGTATCCCCTGTGCAATGCCGGATGTGACCCAAAAAGCAAAGATAAACAAATAAATCAAACTATTTTGCTTCACACACGCACACAAAGTCAAAATGAAAGAGCAATTTTACAATGTACATAGCTGACAATATTCCTCAAGTAAACGATCAGGGCAGCATCATCAATGACACACGATAGTGATGGTAGCACTATCTGTAGCACTGTCATCCCATTGTTCATCAATTTGCTCGAGCGGGCACAGGTAATGTCTCCATTGTTACTGTTTTTGGCATATGGAATACACCATGGGGAGCTTGTCAGGCTCTGCCGTGCGGGCGGGATACTCTCGGTAGCTTGCGGTGCTCTCCGAGAGGGCCAGAGGAATCGAACCCGGGTTGGCCGCGTGCAAGGCAAACACCCTACCCGCTGGGCTATCGCTCCTTTGATTTGTTCTAATGAAATTTGACCTCTGTTGTCTTTCCCATCGAAATCCATAACCCCAGCCGATCATGAGAAAAGCATCTGACAAGTATCCATTGGGTGACATTCTACAGCATCCTTCTTTTGACGAGAAGCTTCAAAACTCCCCAGAACATCAAAACCAAGGCGAATTTGAGAGTTCTCACAGCGAAGAGGAGCCTCAAGAGACATGATCACTGAGGCAAAATGGTTTCAGGGTGGATCTTGGAACAGAAAGAGAGGGGAATAAAAGAAATCTAGAGTACAGACATCAATGAATAAGAATATAGTAGCATTTGTTTAATTGTGGCTAACGTACCTCATGAATGTAAGATGCGGGTGACAGGAAAACAAGGTCTGGGGCATGTGCAAGCCTTTGTATTACTTTCTCAGCCCCTTTAAGTTCATTTAACTATGATACCTGAATAAAACATTAATTGATCCCAAAAAAAGTGTGCTTAAAAGATTTTGAAAATGGGAATCAAAACCAACAAGACTATGATTGGAAGGACATGTCCATATGAAGTATGGTTACGACTACTGCAATTATCAGTATGAAACTGCAATCAAATAGTTTTTTTAAATTAGGGTAAATTCAAAATAAATACTTTTATAAAAGGTTTTAAAAAATAAAATTTGAGGGGCTGGAGTGATAGCACAGCAGGTAGGGGATTTTCCTAGCACGTGGCTGACCCAGGTTCGATTCCCAGCATCCCATATGACCCCCCGAGCACTGAGTGCAGAGCCAGGAGTAATCCCTGAGCATTGCCAGGTGTGACCCAAAAAGCAAAATAAAATAAAATTTGAGGAGCCAGAGTGATAGTACAGAAGGTAGGGTATTCACCTTGCACACGGCCCAGCCATGTTCAATTCCCAGCATCCCACGGCATCCCCTGAGCCCCACCAGTAGTGCTCCCTGAACACAGAGCTAGGAGTAAGCCTTGAGCACCACCAGTGTGACCCAAAAACAAACAAACAATCTGGTGAGCAATGCAGCCGGAGAATGCTCTGGTCTCGAAACCGGGACAGCAACACCGGGGATCCAAACGGAGGAGGTGCAGCCACCACACCTTCTACAGACGGAGCCCTGGCGACACTGAGCAGCAACTAACACGCTCCGGGATGTGGGACTGGGACACATCCAAACTGTGTGGCCGCTAACGCGGCTGTGCAACCTTCTCTAAAAACTGAAAACATACTATCTTTTAATGGAAAACTAATTATCAAATGCTTTCTTAGTAGGGCTGTCTTTCTTGGGGGAAACTCCAACAATAGTGAGTTTTGTGTTGAAATATGGAACGTAATCAAGATAAAGAGAAAATGAAGTGAAATTCATCAGTTATACAGTTTGGGGTGGGGGGCGGGGCGGTGGGTATACTGGGGATTTTGGTGGTGGAATATGGGCACTGGTGAAGGGATGGGTGTTTGAATATTGTATAACTGAGACATAAACCTGAGAACTTTGTAACTTTCCACATGGTGATAAAATAAAAATTAAAAAAAAAACACATATTTTTAAAAAAATAATAAAATTTTGGACCAGAGTGATAGTACAGTGGGTAGGACGCTTACCTTGTACACTGCCAACTGGGGGTTGATTACCAACATCCCATATGGTCCCCCATGCACCATCAGCAGTAATTCCCGAGTGCAGTGCAAGGAGTAACCCCGGAGCACCACTGGGTGTGGCCCTCCCTCAAAAAAACAAAAAAAGCAATATATATATATATAATATATATATAATTTAAACATGTTTTAAAAGAAGAAAAATGAGCAATTTAGGCTAGTGTGCTTTGCAGTCCCTCTAAGAACTGAAAACCCAATCATCAGTGAAAACTCCACTTTACATATGCTAATATCACAGAGATGAGAAAAATCAATCAAATGAGTGACATCAAGGTGTAATAGAACCAACAAGTTTAGCTCTTTTGTACATACACCCAGACTCCAGTGTCGCACAGTTCCAAAGAGTTCTATTCATACAGCAGGGAGGGAGGAAAAGCTAATGCTACAGAACTGTAAAGGGAGGAAAGTGCTTCCCTAGTTCACTATTTGGATCTCTGAAGTAAACTAACAGCAGGTAGAGTAAGGAGAGATACATCTTCCTAATGCATCAATATCGAGTAACAAGCCCAAGAAGACTCTGCAGGAAGTAAAAGGTAAACAACTGCCCCCTCCCAAGAAAGGTGATGATATTTGAGCATATTCTGAGCATATTCACTGTCTCACAGGGGAAAGGGATGCGAGAGGCCACTTCAAGGAGAGGTAATAGTTTCTGGGAAAGAAATGCAGGAGCCCTTGGAAGAAGAGGGGGGAGGGATGAAAGTTTGTGAGAAAGTTAGTCTGGATCTAGGGCTGACTCCTGTCTCCTCTCGTGATAAGAGGCAAATATCATTCTCTAGTCAATAAAAGTGGGGGGGGAGGGCTGGGGGGAGGGGTAACATAGTTAAGTTCCTTGAGAATATCTGCCTTTAAGACAATAATACGATAACCTCTCAGTATCTGTATTGCAAATGCTATGCCCAAAGTGGATGTTGGAACATTGTGTGACTGAAACCGGGCTGTGAACAGTCTAGTAACTGTGTATCTCATGGTGATTCAATAAAAGGAAGGAAGGAAGGAAGGAAGGAAGGAAGGAAGGAAGGAAGGAAGGAAGGAAGGAAGGAAGGAAGGAAGGAAGGAAGGAAGGAAGGAAGGAAGGGAGGGAGGGAGGGAGGGAGGGAGGGAGGGAGGGAGGGAGGGAGGGAGGGAGGGAGGGAGGGAGGAAGCAAGGGAGGAAGGGAGGGAGGGAGGGAGGGAGGGAGGAAGGAAGGAAGGAAGGAAGGAAGGAAGGAAGGAAGGAAGGAAGGAAGGAAGGAAGGAAGGAAGGAAGGAAGGAAGGAAGGAAGGAAGGAAGGAAGGAAGGAAGGAAGGAAGGAAGGAAGGAAGGAAGGAAGGAAGGTTCGCACCCAGAGATGCTCGGGGGACCATGTGATGCTGGGGATCGGCGCAGGGCAATCTACACGCAAGGCATATGCCTTCATCCTTGTTCTCTCTCCCTCATCCCACTAGCCCCGGTTTTACTTAACCATTAGCAATGAATTTCACAAGGTATGTCCCAAGGCTGACTTTTACTTGAGTGACAGGAGAGACAAGTGAGAAATGATTGAATTATACAGTTCTGAAAGGAGCAGGAACTGATGAAAAGGGAAGGGATTTTGCCTCAGCCACTCTAGAGCTATTGGACTGTGGTATGGTGCTGAGACAGTCCCCATCAAGGCTCTATCAAGCACCAGTCTTCCGGGAACTTGTGGTTTAAAGGAAGCTTGTGAGCTAATGGCAGTAAAGGACAAGAGAGCAGTTTACAGTGTGGAGTAAATGACATCCCGGGCCAAGTCCAGAGGTTACCTGAAGCTGCTCTTGCCGGGGCTGGAGTGATAGCACAGCGGGTAGGCGTTTGCCTTGCACGCGGCTGACCCAGGTTCTAATCCCAGCATCCCATATGGTCCCCTGAGCACCACCAGGGGTAATTCCTGAGTGAAGAGCCAGGCGTAACCCCTGTGCATCGCTGGGTGTGACCCAAAAACCAAAAAAAAAAAAGATGCTCTTGCCACCCAGGGGTCCTCGGAGCACCCTGATTTTCCCATGTTCATACTCTGGCCGGTGCAGAGATCCTTTTCTGTTAATGTAGAGACTGAAAGCATCAATGCTTTTCAAAAACAGTAAGTAAAGGACGGAGAGAAGAATGATGCGCAATTTTACTTTCTAAAAAAGGTGCATTTCGAGGCTGGACTAATAGTACAGTGGGAAAGGTACTTGCTCGATCCCCAGCATCCCTAAGTCCCACCAGGAGTGATCCCTAAGCGCTGAGTCAGAAGTAACCCCTGAGCATTGCCAGGTGTAGCCCCCAAATAAACAAGCAAGCAAACAAGAAGGTCTTTTTCCCATACCCCAGAAACAGGTCAAGAGACAAAGTGCATAGACCAAGTGCATGAGTTGCATGCAGAGAACTGGGTTCAATCCTTGTCAACATATAGTCCCACAAAGGCAGCTGGGGGTCACCCCAGAGCATTGCTGGTGCAAATTACAAAACTAAAATATAAAAGAATGAGGTTGCATTTCTTTTGTGTTTCTCTATGTGTGTCAGGGACAGGGGGTGGGGCAGATCTGGTGGAGTTTACAGCTTATTCCTGGCTCTGTGCTCAGCGATCATTCCTTTTTTTTTTTTTTTTTTTTGGCTTTTTGTGTCACACCCGGCCATGCACAGGGGTTGCTCCTGGCTCTGCACTCAGGAAGTACTCCTGGCGGTGCTCAGGGGACCATATGGGATGCTGGGAATCGAACCTGGGTCGGCTGCGTGCACACCCTACCCGCTGTGCTATTGCTCCAGCACTCAGAAATCATTCTTATCTGTGCAGGGGCAACCATATGTGGTGCCAGAGATCAAACCTGTGTTAGCTCCGTGCAAGGCAAGTGCCCTACTCTCTGTACTTTCTCTCGGACCCCAACGGGTGACATTATAACTCCTTCACTGAATCCAGAAGACCTCACATAAACATCACAACAAATGACATCTGGATCTTCTAGTGGCACTCCTGTTCAGTAAACCATGAGATAAATCTGACACCCCATGCTGAGTTGGGCACTGAACGCCTCAGTTAATTTTTCTGGCAAACAAGTCAAGCCACCAGATCGCCGCTGGTTTTTCCAACCCAGTGTATCAATCCCAAACTGCAGAACTAGGGTTATTAATTAAGAAGTTGGCTATAGCTTAACGACTGCATCTTGCAAAATACTCCTTGATTTCAAGAGGAACAGGGCATCAACTCTGTAAAAGGAGTCACCTATTATTACAACATCTGAATTGGATTCTTGTTCTGGTTTGGGGGCCACACCCTGAGGTGCTTAAGGGAAGCCCCCAGTAAGATGCTTAGAGTTTACTCTCGTACAGCTCAGGGCTGGGGATCGAACTCAGAACTCCCCACAGAAAAGCACGCACATTGCCCCTAGGTAACCTTTGATCGATCTCCCTGGATCCATGGATTGATTTCCTAACTGAAATTTCCCAAACATCGAGGGTTTTCTGTACCCACGTGGATATATTTGTTTTATTTGTATTCTCCAGTTGTAATAGTATTGAACATTTTGAAGAATCTGGCTATAAAAAAATTATGGATTAGAAGTCTTCAATGTCTAACACTCCAAAAATAATGTTCCAGGCATTTTTAGTTGATGAAGCTGGGTAATGTGAAAATAAACGTCTCCCATCTACACTTGTGCTGGTAGCAAGACATTACCAATCTTTCTCTAGGATCCTTGAAATCTTTTTTGTTTGGGCTATAAACATAATCACCAGCTGTTCCTAATCCACAAATTACAGAGTTTTGAGAAAACAGGAAATAAACAGGCTAAGAAAGGAAGGAGGAAGGGTTGTAAGTCTATATATTCACTGAATTGCTGTTAAGTCACAAACCTTTACTGAGCTTTATCATTTGCCACGCACTGTAGTTTGACCTTGGAAATTTGCCAATGTGTGAAAATGATTGTTTCTTGCTAATAGTTTTAAAGAAGAAACAAGAGCTAAGACTTTAAAGTATTTACTAGTTTCAGGGCTGGTTTCTTTATTTTTAAGATGTTACCTTAGGGGCAGAGAGATAGTTCAAAGGTAAAATGCTTCCCTTGAACATCAGACACTGCATCTAATCACGTGGGCACCACAGGTACTCCTGAGCACAGAAGCACAAGTCAGCCCTGAGCACTTTCGTGTGTGTGATCCAAAAACAGAAAGATGTTGTTTAATTTTTTTGTTTGTTTGTTTTTCGACCACACCTGGCAATGCTCAGGCATTACTCCTGGCTCTGTACTCAGGATTACTCAGGGGACCATATGGGATGCTGGGATCAAACCCAGGTTGGCCATGTGCAAGGCAAACGCTCTACTTGCTATGCTATGGCTACAGTTCCTGTTATGTTGTTTATATTTTTTAATATATTTCTTGCAGAGAGTCTCTTGCCCCTGCGCCTGGCTGTCTTCCCCAGGGCCCCTTGAGGGGGTGGGCTTCAGTTTCCCTCCCCGCCCCGAGCAGAGACCCCGCAACTGAAGACCTTCAGAGCGTAGCCACAGCCATGCTCAAGGCCCCTCTCAACATGTTTGGACGAGCCTCACATGTGAAGGAACCGGCAGTGGAACCCAGGTGTGTGGGACCCGGGGCTGAGACCTCCAAGCCTGTTCAGATCAGGACTAGGCCTCTTCCGCCCAGATTTCCCATTTTCCAGTAGCTAGGCGCTCACACCCAGGGACTGCCCCCGGTGCCGTGAAATCCCACCAAGGGCCAACATCCAGAGACTATAAAACTAAGCTCCCGGAAGTCATCTTATAGCCTAGTTTTCCCTCTGAGAGAACCTGGCAAGCTACCAAGAGTTTCCTGCCCACATGGGAGAGCCTCACAAGTTCCCCATGGTGTATTCATATGCTAAAACCAGTAACAGTGCTGGGTCTCATTCCCCTGACCCTGAAAGAGCCTCCCATGTGGCACCATTGGAAAGAACAAGTAAAAAGAGGCTTCTAAAGTCTCCGGGTTAGGACAAATGGAGACGTTACTGAGACCGCTCAAGAAATTCAATGATCAACGGGATGATGATGAAAATATTTCTTATATATGATAGCTATCCTACAAATTTTCAGTAGGTAGGTTCTAATATATAAATTACTTTTCATCAATTTATTTTTATTAAAGCATAGGTAATAAGGTTACAATTGCATTTAAGTGTGTAGTTTTGAAGCATTTGCCTATAGTGCACTCATGTCATTAAACTTGTCTGTTATGATAGGCGCTATTATTACCTCCACTTTAAGGGATGGAAAGGCTGAGGAAAGGAGAATATCCCTGGGAATCATACAGCCTCACTAGTGAAATACATAGTTAACAGCCCAGCTGATGTCGTTGAAGGAAATTTTCAGTCATGAATCCTGGAATTACAGTTATTTCCCTGACAGTTCTCTGGTGAAGGACAGACCAGGAGATGAATGCCAGTGGCTTTCGTCCTCAGAACAGGAACTGTCAGCTAAGGGTAGGAGAACTGCCTGCAGACTTAAAATGTTAAAATTTAAACCTGATTCTCTTCCCTGTAATGAAAGGCCCTAAGTCTTGGTCTTCTAGCTTTTGGGTTTGCTTTTTTTTAAAAAAAAAAGGAAAAAATCTCCTACAAGATTAATGTCTGGATGAAATTCCAGCCATTTTCAGTACCATTGTATAAAAAAATGTTCTCTTTAGGACAAAAGAATTTCATGTCATCAAGGATATCAAACAATGCAGTGAAGTTTCATTCTGTGCCAGTGATGAATGGGAACTTAGCCGGTTGGTACCCTACTGATGTGCATCAGTAACATGGTTCGCGGGTCCTACTCCAGCCACGGAAGACAGCGTTTTTTCCTCATTTGAGCTGAAGGGTAACTTTGCTTCCTCAGTTCTATGCTGTCAACCACCAAGTTCACTGGAACAGTCCAAAGGCGTTTAATATTCCCGATGGCTGATCCACTTCTCTGAGGAAGACGCATAGTTGAATATCACTTTGACGTGCTCCTTGTGATTTCAAAGACAAGCAGGGGCTGCAGACAACTCCATGAGCTGAACACCTGCTTTGCGTGCAGGCCCAGGTCAGACTCAGCACTGCCAGGTCCCTCGATACCAGAAAGAGCAACTCATGAACATGAGTCACGAAGAGCCCTACCAGGTGTGGCCCCCAAACTACACTGTTGGATAACATTGGGTTGCCCTTGTCCTCCTGCAGGGAGCTTAAGTTTATTGAGTTACTCTCACAACAGTGCCCCTGAACACCCTCAATTCCATCAAGCACTAATAATTCTATATTCCTTTTCTCTTTCCTTTATGTCACTTGCATGGTTTAGCAATGACTTTTTTTTTTTATATAGACACAGGAAGACAGTTCATGCTACGCCTTGTAACAGGGTAGTTAATTGACTC